>NC_088718.1:3210000-3518000 GCF_963576615.1 Watersipora subatra
ACTGTCAATTGTTATACTGTGTTATACTTATAACTGTTATACTGTTAACTGTTATACTGTTATATGTTGAATGAATCTTTGCATAGGTCCTTGCTAATCTGGAGTTCGCAGAAGCCTCTTATCTCCCAATAGGAAATTCATATTCTTAGGTTTTATTATAAACGTCTAAAGATATATTCTATATTGAATGCCATTTACTCAACAACATGAAAAGCTATGAAAGCTAAAATGATCATATGGGCTCTAAGAAAAGGCTTATTCTAACCGCGTTCTCAGCAATAAAAATATGGTCAAAGCAATCCTTTGCAATTCTTTAAAGGAAGGTGCTGAGTGTCTGCTGCCACACCCGCTGCCACACCCTACCTGTCCTACCATGAGCGCTTGCCTTAATCAGTAGATTGAGGCACTTTCAAATTTCATTCATCTTTTTTAGCTTAGCATGTGCAGCGTTCCAGAAATGAGTCATGATGGTTGATCAAACAGGAATAAGTAGGGCAGAACGAAATCGAAAGGCACCATCAGTCTGGAAGTATTTGTCATAATACTCCATAAGGAAACTTTAGAAATGCTGAGTTATGGCTAATACTCGTACCAACACTCATATAATAATATTTTAGATATTATTGTTTATGGTAAAAGTTTTTTACGATGAACTTACATAAAATTTTAATGGATTTTTTATTATTTGTGATTGTTTATGATGCTTGAAATTATCTGATTGTCTGGGTGTTTTAAGATTAAAATCAACAAAACTTGATCGCAGATGAAACACTCAAATGCATCTCACATAGCTCAATGGGTTATTTTATCACCTGAGCGGGAGATTCCGAGATCAAATCCAACATGAAGCAAAGCTTTTATTGACAGATTTTAATAGCTATAGCTACATACACTGAACAACGAACTTGGAGATTTATATATATGGATGGTGCATTACAGTTATCTAAATATAGAAAGTCGAATTGAGACAGTCTAGACATAGCTAAAAGTTCCCGATGAGAAGCATAATTCTGGTGGAGGCAATTGTTTGTCGAACATAATTAGAACATCATGACTTCCTACAAATCGATAACCAAAGTGACAGTTTATGGTCTTTGTTTGCAGCTTCATCACCTTCACCATAGCCATATTCTTAATCTGTTTAAAGCTTTATTTCATTGAGTATTAGTAGCCTAACATAGGTAACTCAGGCTAGGTAACTCTAGCCTGATCATAATGTTTCTTGAGCAAGACTTCTTTCCTTTTGTTTTTATTTTACTAATTTTATTTTTTAAATTTTATTAAGGTCCGGTTCACCGTATGATCAAATCAAACTCAACAAATTCTATGTGAATAATAATGTTGTTAATAATAATAATAATATTAATAATATAATAATAATAATGTTTCTAACTGTAACAAAAACTTTAAAATCTTGTTTTATTTGCTTAAAAAGCAATACTCACATAATCACCATGCAGTTCAAGTTTTTTAACCAAATATTTGGTCTCGTGAGTGTATAAACACCTTTTAGTTGTCTTTAGTCAATTTGCTAACTCGTTTAGATAAGCTGTGAGTCACTTTATTCATAAACATAAAATTTGCGCCTACATAAAGATATGTCATTACAAAATGTATTAATCTGATATTAATGACGCCAATAGGCCTCATTCTGATTTTTAGCAAAGGTGTTTACTACCCCTTGAAGTTATTTAGCTACATGACTGATCAGATGAATTGAAAGCAGAAAATGGTGAAAGCTGTTGACAACAACTTATCTCATTCAAAGAATTTTTATTCTTTCACTAACTACCGCATCAATACAGTTCATATGTCTAAACTTTCAAAATGGAGTATTTTATTTATTTATTATAATCGTGCTGTGATTTACGTCAACACGTCATCACCTCTAACTCACCAAAAATGCTCAGTCAATCAATTTTATTGCATCAGGAGAGACGGTATTTGAAAACAACAAGCCTTAAATGTGTACATGGCATTTTAGTGGATTAGGCGAATGCAAATTATGCCTTTTCATAATCTTTCCTTGTTGCTGCCATAAGTAACATCATTTCCTTCTTCTCTGCTTACTCTCAATATATTTAACTGTTAGAATCTCCTTTAATCTTTAGCAATTAGCAACAAATTAAATAATATTTTTTTCCATTTTGGGTGTCTTCCTTCGTGCCCATTCAAAGAACAGATAAATACTTGTATTAAAAATTCACTTATTTACATGAGTCTAGATTTCAGACGAGTTTTCAACTAAATTCTGCAGCGCATGATGTTATGTTAAAAAGGGAAAACTAGATGGTGATGTTTTAAGAAAAAACTTCTACTATTTGTAGTTGAATACAGCTTTCCTGTTGTCATTGTTGAAGATCAGTTCATGAAAATTAGTTCTTTTCGTATTTTTGTGATCAGTTTTCGTAAACGAACGATGGACATTTGTGGTTGTGGCGGTGAGGGTGAATGCAATAAACAATATTAACTCAAGGCATGTGTGTTTTTATATATTTGGTATGAACTGCACCTGAATTTTGTTGCATTTGGTTCATTATTTGGTCTAATCTTAACTTTAGACCACTAGCTGACACTTAAAAAAGCAAATCAACTCAAATAGAAAGACAATTTAACATTAAATGGTATTTGAAAAACAATTCTCATAAAAAAAGGATGTTCTAGATAGAAGACAAGCGAGTTGTTATTTTTGGTGCGCTCATTGATGTTTGTTTGGGGGATGTAGCTATGAAGTGGGTGGTTGGGTATATGGAGTAAACTACTAGAGCACTTTAGACATTAAAAAATCAGAAATACCCAAAGTTCATCGAGCTCAAGAGCCTCTGATCGTTGGTCACAATTCTCCTTATGAAGCATCATCGCTCCAACACAAAGTCGTTGTAGCCTTTCCAGTTTATCTAAACCTGATAAATATAGAAACCAGCTATGCGCACTGTATGACAGGATGAATAACACATCGCTCTGGTGACACAGTGATAAGCATCTTGGTTTCCCGAGATTGATTACACCATGAGTGGTGGGTCTAGTCTTGGATATTATATAGTCAACCAAATATTATATACTTATAGTCGATGGGATTGTCATGATTATTCTTGACCACACACCTTGAGAGAAACTGCCTTGAACCTAGTAATAATAACTGAATCCCATTGACTTAGAAGTCATAGATGCTACTAGCATACTTTTATACTCTCAAGGGGCCTGCCGCTCTCAATTGGTAGAGATTTTGTGATTTACTTTCTATTCACGTATTAGTTTCTTATTGTATCCCATTAGTATTTTAAAATATAATTATTTACTAATATTTTGAAGCTAAACATGTGCATATTATACAACTTATTTAAGTAAATGTTTGTGGATTTCAAAGTCACGATTACACACTTTTGAGAGTTTAAAAACTGGTTACACGCATTTGTGTGAAAACAAAGTGAGAGCTGTGTAACTGGAAAATTGCGATCAAATTTATAATAACAGAAGTAACAGACATATACAGCAAATCAGTGTTATGATACAATAGGTTACAACAGCAACAGACATACAGCAGGTTGGTGCCATCGTGCTTTAATACATGTATATGATTTAGTCGTCTTTTCGACAAAGTATCTTTAGAAGTTTCGTTTGACTTTAGAAAGTGTACATTAAGCCTCTCAGAATCACAAGAGGCAAATGACAGTCAAACGTTGTCTTTTAGGTCCATACTTCATGCAGTGACAAGTATAATATGTTTCAGTTGGCTGGCCTCACCAATGATATGACTAACTTAGGTGAGGGCTACGTTGAGTTGATCATAAAAATGCTTTCATCTGAAACATAAAAGTTATTGCTTTTTTTATTGTAATTGACTTCCTCATCTCAGTAAATCCAAGTTTGCTTCAGTAGTTAGAAATAAAGAGCTCTGAGTCAGATTAACAACTTGACTGGTACCGATTTGTATGTTTTATCCATTTCCATAAAACTGCATGCAAAAGGTGTTAAGGAACACTGGCTATTGCATTACTAGAGCCGATCTCTGGGCAGTATAGTGATGTAATCCAGCGGGCAGGAACAGATCCAGACATATTGACATCTTTGGTCTACTTCATCAGCTAGCCGAAGAATGTGTATATATATCCCGCCTTGATGTGTAAACCACGGCACACTTTCTGAGAAGTACAAGTCCCTAACTTGACCTTAATTGGTGCAATTAGCATACACAACTGCTAACTTTGTTGTTTAAAGAAGTTACGTTTGGCTTATCTTGTGTAAAGATTTTACCCCTTGATTTCCTCTTATAAAAACCTTATATCCATTTGATATAGTATAATTCTGTCATTCTGTCATTGGATGAGAGGAGGGCTACATTATGACTGCTAATCATAGACTTATTAACTATACAGTAACTATTAACTGGTTATAGTTAATAGGTCTATGCTCCTAATATGCTATCTGTTACTGTGCTTCCAATAACGGTATGCTAATATCCTGAAAAATGCTTGGACGATAAATCCTACAATATTCACCTACCATATTTTTTGCACCATGAGGCGCAATTGAAAGCATAAAATTTTCTAAAATACTAACTGTGTGCCCTTTAATACGGTGCTTCCTGTGTATAGACTGAATTCCAAAGTCCTATGATACAGTTCGTCCTACGATACGATACGCCCTATGATAGATACAGTTCGTCCTACGATATGGTGCGCCCAATGATACGGTGCGCCCTGTGATACGGTGCGTCCTATGATACGGTGCGCCCTGTGATACGGTGCGTCCTATGATACGGTGCGCCCTGTGATACGGTGCGCCCTATGATATTCTGCGCCCTATGATACGGTGCATCATACGATACGGTGCACCTTAGGATACAGTGTGCCCTATGATATGTTGCGCCCTATGATATAGTGCTCCCTATGATACAGTGCGCCCTATGATACGGTGCGTCCTATGATACGGTGCGTCCTGTGATACGGTGCGCCCTATGATATTCTGCGCCCTATGATACGGTGCATCCTACGATGCGGTGCACCTTAGGATACAGTGTGCCCTATGATACGGTGCGGGCTATGATATAGTGCTCCCTATGATACAGTGCCATATGATACGGTGCGCCCTATGATACGGTGCGCCCTATGATACGGCACGCCCTATGATATGGTGCACCCTATGATACGGTGCGTCCTGTGAAACGGTGCGCCCTATGATATTCTGCGCCCTATGATACGGTGCATCCTACAATACGGTGCGCCTAAGGATACGGTGCACCCTATGATACAGTACGCCCTATGATACGGTACGGCCTATGATACGATGCGCCCTGTAATATGGTACGCCCTATGATTTGGTGCGCCCTTTGATATAGTACTCCCTATGATACAGTACTCCCTATGATAGAGTGTCCTATGATACGGCGCGCCCTGTGATACAGTACTCCCTATGGTACAGTGCCCTATGATACTGTGCGTCCTGTGGGTCACCAAATACTTTGATATATAGCATTCAACTTTGGTAGTTGAATAAGTACCAGAAGAAGGTACACTTATATGCTAAATATATAACACTCAATAGCTGGAAATGTAATTACACCTAAGTCTAAAGCTGTTACTAATAGTTTCTATGGCTGTGCACTGTGATTAAACATTCTATTAAAAAAATTTCTGCCCTCAATCAATTCGGTATTGGCTATTTGAAGATCGTTTTTCTCGCATGTTTTGCAGAAAGCGAAATTTTGCTGAAGTTTGGTATGTGTGGTGTATGCATGCAGCATGCTCATGTAGTGGGTATTTGTAGCGTGCTCAAGCATGCAATGAGTTCATGTAATGTGGCCAAATGTGTGTGGTATGTGCCTGTAACTTGCATACATGAGTGTAGTGTATGTGCATTTGTGTAGTGTCTAGGCATCTGTGTCGGATGTGCGTGTCTGCATCATGCACATTTCTGTGTAGCATGTGTGTAGGCACATTTCTGTATAGCATGTGTGTGTAGGCACATTTTTGTGTAGCATGTGTGTAGGCACATTTCTGTATAGCATGTGTGTGTGTGTAGCGTGCATGTATATGGTGGATGCACCCATGTGGTACAGGCGTAGAGTGTGGGCGTGCATCGGTGTTATGATGAGACCAAAAAATAGTTACTCCCAGTTTCACTCCTTGTTTCTGGCAGGTTTTAGCTGAGAAGGATGAACAATCTTAGCCTCAAGTCTATTGATTGTATGAAAGCTTGCTGGACTGCATATACATCTGCCTAACTTGGTGTTCTGATGCATTATAGCTGCTCAAGATGAACTTCCACAACTTTTTAGTAGATTTTACCAGAAAGTATCAGTATTTTTCTATCATTTTCGATTGTTTTTGGTGTTTGAGCTGATCTGACTGCCAGAATTTTTCAAAATTAAAATTGACAAAACTTGATCACAGTTAAAATGCTCAAGAGATAAATTTCGTAGTCTCAACTCAAAAAGCCGTATTGATAATTTGAACATCTTACGCTTCAATAATTTTTAACGAAAATTCAAGGTCTACTGACGCAGATATTGTTTTGAGAGAAATAATTTATCAAATTTATCTATTGGTAGCAACTTGCGCCAGGCTATGCTAGTTAAATCTTCCAGGGTTGAATATGATAAGCATTATCGGTTGGCTTGTTAGAATACTTTGCTTGCCACCTGTGACCGTGACTTCCATGCATGCCAAACATAATTATTCATCAGCCTTCCAGACATCAGCACCCTTATCTCTCACGCACATCCGCTTGTACTTTAAAACTTCACACGTTGAAAACAGTTGAACAATGGCGGAAATTTATCTGAGATTATTGTGACAAAAGAAGCTAATGAGCGTAAACCAGACACTAAATCAAAAATTTTGTTGCAGCCCTTTGTAGAGGTGATAGAGTGCTAAAGTTTGCAGTTGCAGTAAATTGATGGAGTTGCTGAAATGGTTGAAACAGAAAACAACATTTTGTAACTGGTTGAGAGATTAGCGTTTCGCATAAAAATCATGAATAGATTATGATATTTCACCCAAATTCAGAAAAAAGTTACAAAATAAGACGTGTATTTATTTTCATAGCTGGTTGAAATTGAAAGTCTTTCTCAAAAACTTGTTCTTTATTTCCATCTGAGTCTGACACAGACCTAAGTTAGCATCAGCAGCAGTAGTTCATAAAAAGCGCCGTATAAACTCTGGTATATTTATATTTAAATTTTGTTCAGGAAATGTTATAGCAATAACCTAACAACAACAACAGCAGCAACAACTACAACAACTACAATGTACAATACAATGTTTTATGATAGGTCAACACAGAGTACAAATTAATATGACTAGATAAAACTTTGGTGATGAGATGAATTAATGCAATAGAAGCTGAAAAATACCATTGCTAATTTATTCAATGGGAAAATCTGCAAAGACATCATCAACACGTAAATTTTTAATCATGATATAAAAAGGTTTTTCAAACATTAGTTTGCGTTAAATCAATTATCGTGGTAAATAACAAGCTAAAAGAAAATTGCTAGAAGGTTGCTGTACTTTTCACAAGATGTGTGCAAGGTTTACAAATGTTTTTCAATTAATTACCTGTATATAATATTATTAAAAAAACTATGCGCCATGGGTGGCATTAGAGAATAGACCTGAACAACTTTCATTCACATAGCAGCACTGTATCAACAAAAACAATACAAATTTAAGATTTAATAAGAATATTCTAAACATTATAAATGATGCATTTTTTAGTTAGTCACTCACCATAAATACAAACCAAAGCCAGCATCAACACATTAAATTTAAACTATAACATAGAAAACTGTTTATTTTTTTCAAAGCATTATACTAAGTTAAATAACAAACGAAAATATAATAGAAGTTGCTAAATTTTTTACAAAACAAATGTAGGTTTTATATTTTGTAACTCATATGAATGATTACAAAACAACAACATTTTAGTTCATAGGTATGAACAACTATCACTCACATAGTACTATATTACCGAAAAAACAAAAAAACATTAACACTTGGTAAAAATATTGCAAAAATTGGACACGATGACCCTTTTAGTTAATTAGCCACTCACTAACGAATGTTTGATCTGTGCTGTCCTCTGCCTGCCAAATATTATAGAGAGGTTAGAATATGATTCCGGTGTGCAAAATAACATAATGATAAAGTAGAATCAACCAATAAAATTTATGTACTCCATCTGAATGGTAAAATGCAAGTTATTAAAAAGTGCATGTATATGCATAATTGGTAGCATGAAGATTCAACTGTTTACAGCCCTCTGTAAGAAAGAACTACATTTAGTTTTGATGCATTAGTGCCTGCCTTGTCTGTTAATTGTAAACGCAACTTTTGTATTAAAAAGACATCATTTTTGTTGCCTTCAGCTAACATTCCTGAATTAGATCATCTGTATTAATAATTTTCTCATAGTTGTTGTGAGCGCGTGCGGATTTGTCTGGGCTTATGTGGGTTACTGTCGATTTCTGTGAGTACCTGTAGTTTCCTGTGTGTTTCTGTGAGTTGGTTTGTCTGCGTGAACGTTGTGTTTCCACATTTTGTGGCCAATTCCGTATAAACTCCACACGCATATGCTCTGTTCCTTTTACCAGGTCACCAAAATTATTTGGTTTCAAAGCGCTGTCTGGTTTCTGAGAACCAGCCTCTTAAACAGCCACCTGTTGCATTTTGGGACATTAAAAAATTCATCCCTTAATGACTCACAGCAAATCTTTTTTTGTTTCTGCTGTTCAAACATGGTAACCTACCAGAATTAAAAACGAAGAGTTGTCTACTTATGAATGAAAATATCCAGCATTGACACTGTAAAACTATTCCATTTTTTGCAGTTCTTTGCCAATTTTATTTTATTAAGTTACAAATGTAAAGGCATAATTTGTTGTTTTATTATTTGCACCATTCAGGACTAACTTAATTTTGCATTTTCAAAACAACTAGAAGCTTTAAATAGCTTTCCTTTTATTGTAATGCAGTGATATACACGCATGGTATAAACCTCGACATATCAGGGTAACAATGTTATAGAGGTAATAATGTTATCATTTTTAATATCTAACAAAAGCTTTTCCAAAACAAACAAGAAACTTATCCTTAATTAAAATCATATTATCTGATTCTAAATAGATATCAGACAAGTTCTCACCAACACTTGCCTAATTCACTAAAGTATGAAACTTTATTAAGAATAAAATTAAATCATTATTTTTCAGTGACATGTCTCCTCGGTGTAAAAAAATGATTGTAGCAAAGATTGTTTCTAGATTGATATAGCAAATATCGCATATGATTGTAATATATTACTGAAGTAATATGTTACAATCCAAACGTTTTGATCAAAATCAAGAAACAAACCGTTTTGTCGTATGAAATCTCTTCCCAATATTCATTTAGTTTTCACCTAGACTGGAGCAAAACAAAATTAAAACTGATAATTCTGCTACTGATGTAATTAAATTTCAAACACGTAATTCTAATGTTTTGTTTAATTGGCTATGTAAAAAAGCCTTCTATATTTAGAGCTCTTTGAAGACTTGAAGATTTTACACAAACATCAGGTAAGATCAGGTATAACTTGCGAGTAGGAATACTAACAAATCATTAACTTTTCAAAGTAAATTGATTGATTTGTGAAGAAACAGGAAAAAAAACCACTTGAATCTCTGGTATGGCTTGCTTCTCTGTGAGTGGTAGGATTGTCATTAGTTACAGAACACCTTGCGACTAGCACGAGTTTATAATTGATCAAACATGCAATAAAATTCTAAGAATTGCTAAAGTATGTTATTTGCTTTTCTAAAAAACGTTTTTAAAATCTATAGGTTCACGGTTTTTGATCTCAATCCCATTAACATCAACATTAAAGTAGCTCATTTTTCAAATGTTTCATCGCATAGAAATGTTATCACGTGAATTTGCCCACGCAAACTAATTGTCAGTGTTTTAGCTGCGAAGCCAAGTTTTACTGGTAGGTGGTTAATATGAGCATGGCATGATAGTAGATGCAACATAGATCATACCATAGCAACCATTAAATATCACTTGATGTAATTTATTTATCGATAGCAACTAGTAATACGCAACTCTCGTCAGATCTTCCAACGCCTGATGCTATTAAAAATAGCTCAATTGGAAGCAAGGATATGCATTGTTATTGTTTTCTGTCTTAAATTTGAACTATTGGTGCGTATATATTCCTTAAATATACCAGCTAGAGTACATATGAAAAATATTTTATATTTTGGGCTATGAAGTGAGTAAGTATGGATGCTTGCACATTCCGCTACACTCAGAGTTACTCACACTTTTTGTTACATGAAATTTGTTACGTAGTACCAAGCAGAAACTTCACATACATTCTTCACGTTATCTGGAACTTACATTATAGGAGGTATATGTTATAGGAGCGTCTACTGTCTACATCTAGACCATAACTTGGAGGTCCCGTGTACCACACTGACATCGCAGGCACGTTGAAGATCCACCTCTGTCCTTCACACATTGGGCAAGTGAAATGGCTACCTGGCTCTGTCAGACTGGACGTGTTGGAAAATGTCTCCTTTCAGGTTAACCTGACCGTTTCAGAAGTGGTAAATACTGAGAACAGAGTCAGCTCTACTCTATCATACTGCATGACTACCTAAGCATGCATAGCTAAAATGCAAGTCATTGTCGATTTCGATGGACAGCCAGAAAAAAAAACTGTATACATATAAATACTAGCTGTGCTACCGATGTTGCCGGGGCATTAAAAATCAGCTTATAAACAGTGAGAGGTAATATAGTTGTCTGCCACTTGCTTTTAGCCTGGCACATTGCCAATGGATAAATTGAGTAAGCTTACTAATAAGAGCTACCTCTTTCCATGACGGTACGCCATCACGCTGCGTCGTAACGGAGAGCGGTAGCGTATTTGCTCCCATATGGCGACATATGTTGCCCGATGAATTCATCAAGCTCGAGTGACTGAATTGGTGAGGTGTGGGCATGGCAAACGGAAGGACCCAAGATCAAATCTTTTGCTGTATAGATTCTTTATATCCAATATTTTAATAGCTATAGCTGGACAAACACAAACACAAGCTTTCAAAAAAATATATATGAATACGTGCATATTTTTGTTCTATATGTATATATATTTTGCAAAGTATGTCCGCCGTATATCTGTTGGTTTTCCAGCTATAGCTATTATTAGAACAGTGGAGCTGGACAACAATGCAGATGCTAAGTCATGGAGTACGTCATTGGAAGCATTATAGGAAGGTAAATGTTTGCCTAGCCTTATTAACTAGCTTAGTGGAATTTTCCATTGGCAATATGCCAGGCTACTAGCTTGAAATGTACAGTTGTTTGACAAAGTTTTAAAACCTTTACAGTTGTTTTTATTTTTCTCTTAATTTATTTTTACTATACAAAACACTTCTCTCATGATATGTAGTTTGAAAGTAAGAATGGTAAACGGTGTTATATGTTAAATACAAATCAAATTTCTGTCCAAAGACTTTTTTATTACCTGGGTAACGCCGGGTGGTACAGCTAGTGCCTGTATATATACTAGATGAATACTCGTTGTTGAGTGGACTATGAAAAAGGTTTTTGCGCAGAAAATTCATTTTTATCTAACATACCACATTTATCATTATAAATTTTAAATGAAAGCTGTTATCTTTTGTTTTTTGTCATTCCTGTGTCCAGTTATAACGATTAACATCTAACAAAGAAAAATTCACTTGGCACTGAGATTGAACTCGATGTGCTGATTCATCATCATTGATAACAAAAACGCTTTCGCGAAAGTGACACTCCCGCTTCTTGATGTGGCACTTCTCGTGTCACCACAGTACCTTTAGCGAGGGAAGCGCTTAAGGCATTCATTCAACGCAGAAAAGCACGGTAAACTGATCAAAATATAAGGTGATCAAGTCGATATATATAAAGAAGGGATTCTGGGACAAACGTTGACCTAAAAAAGATGACAGACACCATTTATCAAGATATATAAAAAAATTCATCTGCGATGAACAATCTTCAACAAAGTTATTTTCACTGCTGACGTGTTAGAAGTATTTTTTTATGTTCATGATTGTTTATCAGAATAATCTAAGTATCTGCTCCGATTATTTATTGGCTGTTATGGCTCTCAGTAATAATTTTCCATTTATGCTGATACACTTTTTCACGATAGGATTTTGTACTAGTCCTTATCGTTTTCAAGATGTGTCTTACTGTTTTCCTAGAGTGTGGTTCTCAACATAGTAAATGTAAAATTTTATGAACTTTTTGTTAGAGTTAAGATTATTGCACTACAATGGCTAGTTGTCACTCAATAATTTGTTATTGTTACGAATGTGAAATTTTTTTACAAAGTCAGTTGTCAGCAAGGCGATGTGATTGGTCAATTTGAACAAAAACTGTTGCTCTTGAAAGAGACACATGATATTATTACCGTAACAAAATCGTTTATTAGTTGGATAAATATTATATCTGGTTGTTATTAAAAGACTAGCATCAAGCTGGGACAAGATTGCAACAATACTTAGGTAACTAAAGATTTACTGTTATTACAAGAGTTGAGTTCTCTCCTGTTGGTTTCAGCAGGCTGTATCATCGGCAGCGTTGGGTTCAGCGCACTCTGTTGGTTTCAGCAGAGCAAAGTGAGTTGGTTTTAGCTCCCTCCTGTTGGTTTCTGCAGGTTGTATCACAGGAAGTGTTGGGTTCAGTACAGATACACCAGAAGTAAGGGTTGGGTCCACTCCACTCCTACAAGTTTTTTCACTCCCTCGCCTCTCGCCACTCACCTTCACAATAGAATGGCTCCTGACGCTTATGACTCCAGACAGAGACTTGCGAGATCACCATAATCTCTTCACCATTCCAAGCATTGCTCTTCTGCGACTTATTGTTACTAGTGTTAATGATAGTTTGCTAGACCAGGTGAAGTGTGAAGGGTAGGTGTTACCATAACTCATTACTATATTCAGTATATACTTATGCATAGCTTTGGTTTTTATATTTTAGCTTTTCCTAGTAACTATGTTTGACAAAAACTGAGAAAAGCAAAGCAGAAACAAACAGGTGTTTATCATTTATATTCATTCTGAGCAGCTTCCAAGAAAGAACGTGTCTGGCAAACTAGTTCAGAAAAAACTGATTTATCAGTTCTGCTTCGAAGGCATTTGCTAACTTCATGGCTACCTTATAAATGCTGTGCCAGGTGTGCTTTGAAGCATGAAAAATTTTCAGTATAAAAGAAGAATTTAGCCCAAAACTACTCACAACGCTTAGGCAAGTTTAGAAGTCAATTAAAACAGGGAGCAAATCAGGGATATGGAAGCGGTTTCTCTTGCTCTGCTTTTGCTAGTGGTAAGATTCAACATATTTATGTTTGCTCACCAGTGTAGGAACATTTGAATGCTTCAGCAAATCCCATTTATGTAAAAGTTAGTAATGGTACTAGAGCACGAAATCGTTTGCTGAACTATATATATCATAAAAGAGCTTTTTGTGTGAAGGTCATAGTTTTTGAAAAAAGAGCAAACTGTTTTTAGATTGCAGCTGGCGGATAAAAAGTTTAAAATGCTAGCAGAGTATCATTTTATGCCTTTTTTAATTTAATACATACATTTGATATGCAATATATGTTGCCTTGTTTTTACAATAATTTAAAAATACTTGACAGCATTATTATGAATGACAACAATTTAACTTCATTTTGTATTGTTTGCAACTTTTGAATACTTAATTGATTAGTTCTAAAGTTGAATTAATTATAGGTTTCCAAGGTTATCTGCTCATGTCAATTCATATCATGAATAGACAACTCTATCATTCTTCACTGTATTCAGAGCAGTTTAACTTGATAAATAATTATCTTGTTTTTATACCTTTCATGTATTAGCAAAATTTTACATGTATAACTAGTAATTTTTATGTTCCTACATCTATGAGTAATTTTCACATTATTTTTACAGAATTGTTGATAACTCCTTGAAATGCCTAAATAAACAGGCGACACCCGCATAGTTTTATAACTTACAATTTTATAGCTTTTGGTAACAAAAACAGTTAAAAATTTCTACAAGCGAGTAATTTAAAAGATTAAAGTTAATTTTCAGGATTGTTATTTTAATTAAACTTTTGGTTCATTTTTTATTTCTTTACAAAAAGCTTATATCCTTTCAGTGACAAAAGAAAAATTTTGATAGTGATTATTCTGTTATTAAATTTGACTTTAAAAGTGCTTTTGATTGGTGCTTTATTTAGTAACACAGAAGTGGAACCAGGGTTCTCCTAAAATTCCTAATGGCTGCTTTTTAAAGCTTAGGTCCTTATTGATGAACTTCCACAAAATTTTAGTACAGTATCAAAAAGTATCAATACTTATCTATCTCTTGCGATTTCCTCTGATGTTTAAGATGCTCTGAGTGCCAGGATGTTTCAAGAATAAAATCGGCAAAACTTGATTGCAGTTAAAATGCTCAGATCAAGCAAAAGTACGATTATGACGTCTATAATTGCAAAGAGACACGTAATGCTGCAACTTGAATGATATTGTTGATAGCAACGATCACAACAATTGAAGTCATTTTGCACGTATTTTTTTCTGAGCCTTTTATTTGTGATCAAATTTTATCAATTTCAATCTTAAAACATCCTGACAGTCAAATTACCTCAAACATCAAAAACAATCTCAAATGACAGAAAAATAGAGACTCTTTTTGATAAAATCTACTAGAATTTTATGTAATTTCATCTTTAACGTAAGCATTTATGAAATGTGTTGTAACATAATGTGGGGTTATTGGCTTCAAGTGTTGATCATACTATGTTGCAAGAGATGCTGCATATTTAAAATATTTGTAACATCAGCGTGTGAACATTCCCTTTACATCACCAAGGCCAAGTAGAAAACTTCAAAATGTCAGTAATTTTATTGCAGACATCTTCTGCGGCTCAAGGTCAGACTATCGATGAGATACTGGGCAGAGCCGACAGTACAGCTAGTGCGAGATGTGAGTCATTATACTATTTTATTGATGTTAATTATTTACCAGTAGAATTTAAATGTTTAAATTTAAATCTACTAGTAGAATCGTGCTGCTAATGGGCAGCTTGAAGATAGGAGATGTGACATATGACACATAACTAAGACCTAAACACTATATGTTGACAAATGATCTTGTGTGAAATTATTTGCTGTACAGTTGTGAAAAAGAACGGCAATTCATAGTCATAAAAAGAACAAAACCTTTTTCCTAATTTCTTGACAACTACGGTCAACAAACCACAATCTCAAGAAATTAACTGTCATTAAAAATGGTTTTGAGCTATCATTGATTTTTGTTTTAATTTGAGAAAAGGTTTTTATCAACTGAAAAATGACACTAATGTGGAGGACAGAAAGGTTGGAAAGCATGTCCTATATAAACAGAAGTTTTTATAAAATGGTGCTAAAAACCTCTCACTTCTTAATAATTTTTCTCAGACAGTTACCTGCCTGACAAAGAGTGTGTTTTATATAATCATCAATGCTCTGTTTAAAAAACACAGTATTTGTGGAGAAAACTGCTTTAAACATTTAACAAAATTTATTGAGAAAACTGAATTAAAAAAAAGTTTTGTAATTGTTTGTCAGTTAAAACTTACTGTGTTTCTGCAATTAAAGCTTCTTCTCCGATTCTGGTGGACGGAGGGCGCGGTCGCCTGATCCAGTTAGACATAGCTGAAGCACTATCATGTCGTAGTTCAACTGGTGAAGTACCAGTCAGTCCTGCAGAACGGGCAAGTTCTGAGCCAGTCGAAGGAAGTTGGAGTGATGCAACTGTCCGATCAAGTGGCAACAATCCATCATGCAACACAGCCGGTAGTGGAAGACAAAAGAGAAATATCATATCTCCACGACTAGACTGGCCTTTGCTTACGACAATTCCGTATGCGATAGATCGGTCACAATTTAGTAAGTTTATACTCATTTTACCTAGCCAATTAGGACTTGTCTGAATATGTCTGCAAATAGAAGAAAACTGGTTTAGAGAAACTGACAAATAAAAATTTGAATTGAGTTTCAGAGTAGAATAATGATCCACTATAAAACAAGTTTCTGGTAATTAGTGACAAGGTTTAAATTGAAAAAGAAGTTTTTAGTAAACTGAACACCAATTTAGCACACAACTACATAGGAAAGTTTGTAGGCTTAATGCAGACATGGTACACACCAGCAGCAAACTTTGAACCAGAAAACATTTAAATAGTTTTTTTTTCTATAGTCTGCTACCCTCTGAAGTTTTCCCGTACTAGCCTTAGAACTAGTGTTAGAATGGAGTTGATTAGGGCACAAGTGTTTTTATAGCAGCAGTTCCTACGCTGATTTTAAGTATCATCGAGATGATTGATTCCCAAAAGTTACAATTTAGCTATTCTGTCTAATTATACGTGAAATTTGTAAAATCATCATATATTTATTGCTTGTTCAAATAAGATAACTCTCTGTTTGTTATTTTCAATGTTCAATACTGCAGGTGCTAAATAATTTAAAGTCTAACAACTTACTTTATTGGATGTTTAAAAGAAATGACATAACTTACAAGTGTGTTGCTTGTTTGACATTTCTGGCATTTGTTCGAAGAAAAAGCTTGCAAACATCTTTGTACGCAATGTATGCTATGTGTGTATGTATCTTTATCACAGTTGTAACTCCTAACAAAGCCACTAACGAGGGCAGTCTGTTGCAGCTTTATGTTAATCAATAAGAGAAGAGGTGATCATCAAACCCCTGCCTTTCTTGTTGCAACAAGACTGCATAACATGCAATATTGTAGTATATTATATATAATACAATATTAATACTGGTGTATTAGATATAATATAATACAATATTATATATTGTATGTCAGAAGTTTACAATATATTATATTATATGTCAGAAGTTAGTTTAGTTTCAAATTTAAAATATTAACTAGTTTGGCTTTAGTTTAGCCTTTTATCTTTGGGAGTTACCTACTCTTTCCTAATGAGTTTCAACTGACATACCAAACTTTAGATAAATTTGTAGAGTGGCAGATGGAAGCAAATGATAGTAACCCATAAGTCCCATCGATTCTTTTATACTTCATCATGCATTCTAATTTCCCATCGCAGTTACTCTGTGAAACTAAATGCTTGGAACATGATTTTATGCTGCTTCGACCTGAATTTATAGTTGTTAATTTGCAGCTTCATCTGAACTTGTCAACATAGATGCAGCCTTTGCTGACTATACGCAATATACGTGTATTCGATTCATCGAGAGAACGACTGAGGTCCAGTTTCTGGATATTATCAGAGATACGGGATGTTGGTCATATGTTGGTTTTGTTAACTTTGCTGCTGGACAGTCACTTAGTTTAAGATCTGGATGTGCAGGGGTGAGTGATGAAATCAGTAATTTTGTTGCATTATTGCTGTCCATGTTTTCATACTTGTTTACTTGTTCCGTTAAAACTTTTTTAAAAATTTAAAATAAAAAATTTCTTTTAAAAATCATTATCCAACAATTTTTTCGCGTGATCGATGACTTGCTAGGCCAGAAAGGTCAGGCGTTGCTTCAAGTTCTCCGATAGTCTTTACATTTCAATTATTTTATCATGCAATGCAGGGAACTGTATAAAAATCACAGCACTATTCTTTTAAGAACATATTTTGCAAAGGACTTTTTGATGCATTTATTTTGCCTTAATCAAAGATTTTAATTTCTGGCAGCAATATTTGGTTTCTACCGAAAGCCATGTGTAATAATATTTTGAGTATTATTTATTATTATGGATTGGTATTTGTCTCTGTATTTTATACCAATAAGTTAAATTAAACATATGTGACCCAGGCAGTCAGAATGTACAATCGTGATAAAACAACATTTTTGAGTTATGTACAGATTCAAAATCAGCAAATTCTGAGGATTTTAATGCAATTTAAATTTTTTAAATCGGATTATATATGCCCAGGTAATGCAAGATTTAGTAGAGAAGGTCTCACAATAAACTAAAACTGTTGTTTTGAGTTTAAGCAGGATAAAGTTGACGATTCATGAATCGTAAATCATGGTATTTGTTTACAAATCAAAATGCCATAGCAACAGACCACTTAATCTCAACCTATATTGATGAAACCTGGCATTCTACACATTAAAACCCTGAAAAAGATGATGGTCACATTTCTATTTAAATTTGATTGACGGTTGACCTTTTAAAGGTCAGGGTAAGGTCAGCAATATATGTGGCTAAAAGCTCACCTTCTTGGAGATTTACATTAAAAGGGTATGCTTCCAACTGGGCACTTCTCATCAAGCTATATTGCTATGACTGCATATAATGACAATCCAACGATTTATCAAAATGTTGGAAGTGTATTCAAAATTGTCCATCTATACAGAAGGTAAGGTCAACGAAAGGTGACCACAGAGGGCATCAAGATGCGGAAATATCAACCCAACTCATCAAGTGACCATTCAATCTAGAGCTGTTTTTATGTAGTTTAACACTCACACATTGTAACACAGAGTACACTGCAGAGATTTATTGTAGCCCATTCAACGGGTTTGCTTGTTATATTAGTAGCAGTTTGTCCCAACACAACCATATCAAATATGTCCTTCAGTAATCCTTGATACACAGTTCTAACGAGGCTTATTTGTTTAGATGACATAAAACTAGTGCAGAATTCCTTCCAGTTGCATCCACTTATTAGTTTGATGTCAACAGCTATAATGGGAAAGTTATCAGCAGTGATAGGCTGATCGTTTTTCTCTGTAATTTAATTAATTTGGATGATCGCTGTTACTCTCCTTATCGCTAGCAGCCACATATTGCGTAAGCAGCTGTATTTCTAAGGTTGCCCTATTATCACAATCCTCCCTCATCATCGCTTTCACTATAATCTGAGGCAGCTGACTCAGATTCTAAGTAGAAATACTCATCTAAATTAATAGCAGCAATGAGCCGTAATTTTTGCGACGGTTTATTTTGTTTTAGCCTGAAGCGTTGAAACAGAAAATGGCCACATACACGCGCCCACCCGCAATTAAAGTCTATACTTAAGATCTTGGGTTATGACAAATTCCTTAGCAACCACCGATATGGGTAGAGTTAAATGGCAATTCTGGCTTTATGATTGGTCAGACACAAAAATAAACAAGACCACGTGAAAGAGCAGGGAACTAGTTTACCATAAATATAGTAAACTAGTTTACTATATCTATAGTTGCAGTAGTTGATATCAGCTGTTGCGTTTTGCACCTGCTGCGTACCTCTATTCAGTCGGTCTCTTTGTGACTATAGACGTTATAATCGCACTTTCGCTTGATCTGATCTTAAGCGCGATCAAGTTGTATTGATTTTAATCTTAAAACATCCGAGCAGTCAGAAATTATTCCATGGATTATTTAAAAAGTGTCCAGGGTTTTCGCAGTCCTCTAACCCGAGAAATTACTGCGTCCTTGTTACAGAAATAATCTCTTTAATAATATCTTTAAGATAAGGGAATCTCTTTAATACGAAAGTCTTATGTCTATATTATGTAAAAGGAATTCTAAAACCGCATTGGTATATGACATTATATAGTGGTCTATGATAATCTATATATAGATTGGTATATAATGTTAGAGTTAGTAGCAAAATGGATAGCATAATGCTCGATGTTATTTATGATTATTTTTGACTTATTAAAAACATTTAATCTACCCTCAAACTTATTCGGCAGTGTTCGCTAGTTTCCATAATGCGTAGACAGATTTTACACATTCAAAAATATAATTCAATGAAGACATTATAGAAGTAATAAATGACTTCGCATGCTACATGCCCAACTAGAGGTATCTGATGAAATGCTGCACTTTTTCTTTTAGTCCAAAAGAATACCAATCCATGAACTTTATCATGCCTTGGGTGCTTGGCACCAGCAGTCCAGACCAGACAGAGACACCTTTGTAACGATACTTTATGACAATATACCAGATGATCGGGAGCACAACTTCAATATTAATACTAACTCCGAGCAGTACAACACTGATTACAGCTATAGGAGTGTTATGCATTATGGAAGATCTGTGAGAGACACTCATTACTTTCCTTGTTAAACTAGTACTGCTACTAGCCGATATTGACTAAACAAAATGATTCTGCTAGTCATATCATTACTAGGAGCCAGCTAATAGCACTTGCTCTGCTAGTCATATCATTACTAGGAGCCAGCTAATAGCACCTGCTCTGCTAGTCATGTCATTACTAGGAGCCAGCTAGTAGTACTTGCTCTGCTAGTCATATCACTATTAGGAGCTAGCTAATAGCACTTGCTCTGCTAGTCATATCATTACTAGGAGCCAGCTAATAGCACTTGCTCTGCTAGTCATATTACTAGGAGCCAGCTAATAGCACTTGCCCTGCTAGTCATATCATTGCTAGGAGCCAGCTAGTAGTACTTGCTCTGCTAGTCATATCATTACTAGGAGCTAGCTAATAGCACTTGCTCTGCTAGTCATATCATTACTAGGAGCTAGCTAATAGCACTTGCTATGCTAGTCATGTCATTACTAGGAGCCAGCTAGTAGCACTTGCTATGCTAGTCATTCTGGTACTTGCCTCAATAACTAGCACCCTGCTAGTGTGCCTTAAAATATATTTCTTATTTATTCTGGTATTTTTCTCACTAGAAGTAACGCTTAAAATGATATTGAGTTGTTTACTGATTAAACTTCATACTCTTCAAAATAGGTAAAACTTCTTGTCATTTTGCCAAGTTTTTTTTGGTAATAATTTTGCACTGACTAGCAGTTATTTTTATTTAGTTTTGAAATGCCAAACTGTGAGCTAACAGACAGGAAATTTGGTGCGAGATAGGCATCAAGATTTATTGAATGCCTATTAATTCCAATGACAAGCTATTGCATTACGTAGTAGTCACAACGTGGATGGTGTGGTTAAGGTCAGGAAAACTCCATATCAAAAACCGTTCATGATCAATTATTGCTGTCTTTTTGTATACATTGTACCCATGTTCTCAGCAGTTTGGCAACAATTTTGTGGAATCCTTGCTAATGTTGCCATTTAATTTGTTAGTTGATTTTCTAGTAGATTTACTTGTTGATATACGAATCCTGTAGGCATTCTCCATAGATGGCTCAGACACCATCATAACAGCTGATCCAGCATTCCAGTCAATTATAGGAAATGCTCCAACATTCTCATTTGTAGACCTTCAGGCTTTGCACAGGCACTTTGAATGCGATGGTAAGTATGACAGAAATGCGTATATTTGACTCACTCAACTACCAGAGACTTATATGTATATCTGACTCACTCAACTAAAACAGACTCATATATCTGACTCACTCAACTAAAACAGACTCATATATTTGACTTACTAAACTAAAAGAGACTCGTATATCTGACTCACTCAACTAGCAGAGATGCATATATCTGACTCACTCAACTAACAGAGACTCATATGTCTGACTCACTCAACTAACAGAGATGCATATACTCACTCAAATACCCAGGTCTCAACATAAAACTAAAGATTTCGTTATATGCATTTTAACTACTCACAAAACTGAAGATGCTGCTATAGTCGTGAGGTGGCAGACTGACTAGCCCAGGGTAGAAAGAAAAAGACTGCTGAGAAGACACTAGAAGAGCCGAGACAATTGGTACTGCGGAAAAGACTGACCCGAGCCTCAATTTGGTCCCCGATAGTATGTATTCGGCTGAGCCGAGGCTCGGCCGAAGGCATGACCCTCGGTAGGGCCACCGCGTCAACCCCTGTGACCGAGGAGTGGAGCTTATCGCTTTACAAAGAGTATATAAGGAGCACACGACTCTAAGTCTGTGCTCTGTAAGTATCGACTTACAGAGCACCTGACAGTATCATTGAATACAGTTCAATTGTATGCGCGCACAGTGAATTGTATTGCATTTATATATCAGTGAAATATATATTTGCCACTATACTCACATGGTTAGTTTACTTGTGAAGTGGTAAAGGGACACGTCGGTTTCTTTTACATTAGTTACAAGATAAGTTATGCATCCATGGAGTATACACTATGTTTCCGTGACATGGATGATGCAGGTTTGGAGTTGTGCACACATTGAGCTACCGAACAAAAAGTATAAATGAAAATTTGCATGTTGTGAATTATTGCAGGCGCTTTGTTAAAGAAGATAAGGATTTCTACATCAGTAGTCATAGCGACTCATTAGAAACTGGCTCAAATCGAAATAAGAGCAACTGAAGTGTGAAAAATCTTTAAAATGGAATAGCTTATGCGGCATTTTTTTGCGCATCATTCGAGAGTGCCGTTTCCATTTTTCGAAAGCATGAAACAACCGGTAAAAATGTGTGAGTAATAAAACTCATTTGACTTGCGGGTTTTTTCCAGCTCCATCTTGCAGATGACACAAACTTGGGAACATAGTGATAGAGTGGCATGGGGGAATGGTCATAACTACAATGGAAAGATACTTGCACCCTAGAATTGACATGCCTAGCTTCATTCTAGAGGGCACAAGCTGATAAACAGCGTTTTCGGCATTCTGCCTTGGAAGTGGTGCACATGTATATGTATTCCTGAAGTATTCCTATATACTTTGCAGCTCTCAACGGATGCCCACAGTCAAACCCATGCGCACCATCGCAGTATAGAGGCAGCGATTGTCAATGCTACTGCAAAAATGATCACATCGACAACAATGTGCCAGCCGTGCTATGCGATGCGGGTAAGTTTACCGCTTTTGTATCTTCTTGTATACATGTTCTACATATTCTCCAATGCTGATAGGATTGCTAGACTCTCTTATACTACTGCTCGTATTGCTAATGTAAATAAAATCCCCGGTAATGCTGTTCAAAAATTTGAGATAACACTTTTTCGAGTTTCACAACTGAAGATTTTTTTGAGAGTCAGAATTTCAGTAGCGAGCTGACGCCATCGCTAGCCATACTAGGGGAAGATTATAAGCCATCATTGTGCCTCCAGTACTTGTTCCATTTGTTGGCGCCGTCAAAACCTAAAATGGTTGCTATCAGCTCACCAAACACAATGAAACCTGCAGGCTTGTAACATATCAATGTTACCATGTAACATGCAGCAACGTAAAGGCCCATGCGGACTATTGCTCAAATCAAGGTTTAACAGCGCAATGATTAGCTGTTTTTACGGCATCACCAACATACCTGCCAACTCTCACGCATTGGGCGTGAGACTCACGCAATCATCCCAAAGAAAAAATGAAAATGCGTGAGAAATGCACGAGATTTTTGCCTCAATTTCTACAATTTTATATATGCTATCGTTGATACATCAATTGCCCCAAAACCAAATTTCAAGCATTGCCACACTCTTGGGTTGGCAGGCCTGATCACCAATGATAAGATGTACACACTACGAGCGATTAACTATCGGTGACTGCTAACCAACAACCAATTATAAATTACGAAATTGCATTCCTGATATCGTGTGTACTTTTATTATTTGTTAATTATGTGATTAGGTAATTCATCACGACCGTAGTTCTTCACCATGCTAGCCGAATGACATTGACGTCGATCTTGACAACTGTTTAAATTGGTAGCTGCCATCAACAGACAGCCAATCGAGACGCTGACTGCTGCGATCATCGGTGTCCAAGTTCTACATGTTGAATGTCCATCGCATCGTCATGTTGGCCATTACTTACAAAGTTGCGTCATAGCAGCCCATTGTTGTTGTCCATCGCACAGCGAATCGTTGATTTGAGCGATAGGGGGCACGGGCCTTTACATAATGCGTGTCAGGGTATATGATAGATAGATAGTTAAATTTCAGACATTCTAAGTTCTGCATCTTCATCTGACTTATCATCTAACCAAAATGCAAATACTTTTAAAAATTAATAGAAATAATGAAAATTTCAAGGATGTCAATATAAAAAAATAATGAAACGTTACAATTTTGGCTAATTTTCTCAAGAGCTATACTGGCTCAAGTCTAGATAATTCTTTTATATCTAATGCTGGCTTAGTTTCTTCTAGCGCTGAAATAATACATTTTGTGGTAATGAAGTCTGTTGTTTACAGATGTCTGTGAGTTTATTGGGGTGGCATGCACATGCACGGAATCCAAATGTGTTCCACTACGAAATACGGAGTGTAATCCTAGCAGCGGAGCATGTGAATGTAAAGAAGGATATTCTGAAATAGGAGGAGAGTGCGTGATGAACAGCGGTAAGTATTGCTCGATGAACTCCAAAACATATCAATCACTTTTCTCTGAATTAAAAAAATTTGTATTTGCCCTCACTTTTCAAAAAATTGAAATCAAGTTTTTTGCTTGATTTTTGCTAAACACAAAATGTTTCAATTTCCTGTTCCTAGTGTGTAACACCATTGGAGTTCCCTGTCAGTGCAGCACGAATGGAGGAGATCAGGCGTGTCTTCCAGCAAACACTGAGTGTAATGCAATAACAAACGCCTGCGAATGCAAGGAAGATTACTACGAGTCAAGGCCAGGCCAGTGCAGGAGAACTCCCCGTGAGCAGCTACTATCATTAGCATCATGTTTAGATAACTTCTCATTTTTGTTGAAGTCGGCTCAGCATTTACGCGTAGACATTTTTTCTTTGATTGACTGTCATATGACTGAGATCAGGCATTTTTAATTTTACGAAAGTATAACAAAAAATTTGATAGGCTGCTTCTTAGTTGTTGGGTTTTGTTGTTAGTACAGTAACCCCTAACTTTTCGTGGTTAGTAGTAACCAGCATGCCCGAGATGAGTGAAAATCGAAAGTAATTAATAAAAACTAATTTTGTAAAGTATATGTGTGAGCCCACATTTTATTCCCAGAATACTTAAACTGTTTTCTATAAATATTGTATTTATTTCCTATATAATAAGCAAATTGGAGTTATTTTAATTGACTTTCAATTTATATATCAACTCCAGGCCCAGTATTTTAAGCCAGAGAATGCACTTCCGTAGTACGAGCATGGTTTGAACTTCTTCTGGTCCGAATATTTGAATTTGTTATTAACTGGGTAATTCACATGTATGACAATTAATGTATTTTAATTTTTTCGGTGTTTTTTATTAAATATCTTTTATTTTTAATGTTTTGATAAACAGTTTTAGCCGCGAAGTACTGAAATCAGAAAAGGTGGGCCTCGTAGGAGCGAGTGTTCACCATACTAATCTCTGAATACATATCCAAATATCTGATTATATCCAAATATCTAAATATTTAAATATCTGAATATTCAAATATCTGAATACATATCCAAACCGTTTTTAGTCAATGATCACAATCTGATTTAAATTGTTATCAAATTAGAATATAGTTCCAATTTGAGAACATGTTTTGTAATGTTTTGTAGACAACTGTCCTATTTAAGATTTATATCAATCTGTGATGATTCACCATTTTAGTTGTTCACTATATCAACACAATCATCTCATGGTGTTCACAATAGTATTATCACAGTACTTTAAATGGTTTATTATAAGGATACATTAAGTGTAAAATGTCACTCTGATGTTATGAATTTGAAGACACTCAAATAGTTATGATGTGTTTGTGATATCTTTAGAGTCAACAAAAAGCTTTATAGTTCAAACACTTGTAATTCCAAGTCTTTCCTTGGCTCATCCTTGTGGTTTTCTGCGAAGACGCTCAAGTATAATATTATACAAATGCTGTTGCAATTTATTGACACCATTTATATTATATTTATACACATTTATTGGCATTATTTATATTATATTTATACACAATTATAGATACAAGTTTTATGTGTTAGCTTAAGACTGAGAACAGGTGTCTTAGTTTAATTCCAGTCATTCAAACATACATTCCACTTATTTCAAAATGGTTTTAAAAACAATTTATTTTAAACAAAAGTGTAGTATACTCTTGTTAGTTGCAGTGGTTTCGATATTCTTGTTTTTAGCTTCATCATTTGAAATTTTTAATTTTCATTGACATTGATTTTTTGCAAAGATTTTTTAATAATATGCGCATCAGTATTATTATTATTAATGACATGTTCAAAATTTACTTAGTTTGTTCAGCTTTTTACCCAGTTATAAACATTAAACAATATAACTTACCATTGCTTAAATGGCTACAATAAAATTCACATGGTAGGAAAGACAACTCCATGTTTGTTACTAAAAGTGGAAAGAGGTTCAATGGAAAGTGCGATTAGCTTCCAAAAAGCAGTTAAGAAAATATTCTTGAAGCTTTTTTGTCTAAAACAATGGCGATTCACTTCTTCGAAGTTAGCAGATGGCAATTTAGCAATTTTTTTAAGGATGACAACTGTTTTGCATTTAAATATTTAAAAATTAAACTTGTTCACTCGCAGGTTGCAGACAAATTGGAACACCTTGCGTCTGTTCACGTCAAGGAGCAGATGCTTGCAGACGAATTCGTGGTTCATATTGTGATCCTGAGACAGACAGCTGCGAATGTTTCCCTTACCACTCTCCTCCAATTAACAGGCACTGCGTGGCTGAATGTGACCCAGTTTACATCACAGATGGAGCTTTGGTATCTCCTTTCACTAGTACATCGACGCCAGCCTTCACAGCTAGTTTGAGTGATGAGCCCTTACCATCAGACATGTTTGGTATTGGGCCAAATGGTTATGCCCTGACTGCATCTGGTGTGGTAAGTTTCACCAACATATCGTAGTTGAGTCTAGTGAAAGTTACTTACAAATGGCTTTAAAGTAAAGTGTCATCTAACGTCGTCAAAACTAATCTGTTTTTTTTTTCGTTCTTCAGTCTGCACTACTTGTACCAAAAATACCTGCTAAGAAAACGTACTCTTGATTCAGACAAATTTTAAAAAGCAGTAGAGGCGGGATAGAGAGATGATTATTTGTTAATATGGACAAATATTGATATCAATCATGGAATATTATTGGTGGCTTTTTAATTGTAGGCTTTAAAAGACCCACAAAAATTGCTGTTCATCACCTTCTAAGCAACTTCTGACTATTTCTTATATATTAAACACCAGAGTCACAATAAAAAGTAAAAACTTAAATTAAATTAATTGTATCCAAAAGGAGCTTCAAATGTTGAAATCGTCATGTGTTGTCGCGAATATTCCCATTAATTTGTTTAATTGTTGCCATATTAGTTACCATATGTTGATTATTATGCACTGGAGATAATTATGTTACAGTAACATTAATGCATGGTATAAATTATCCCACGACCAAACGAGCGAATGTTTGAGAGTTTTATGATAAATGCATGTGCACACAACTCACGAAAATTATTCATCAACAACGTCGCAAACCCTTGTATCGAAATATCATCAACAAATATAACCATTTTTCTGTAGAGTCGTTTAAGTATAATAACGATACAAAACACATATAAACCTATTTAAATATATTACCAAGTCTTTGAAAAGTGTCGACAGTATCTTCAAACTTATCCATCTGAACGGATTATACACAAATAGACAGATTAATTTGGCCGAAAATCGTTATTAAAACTTGCGAAGCCTTACTTTTATCAAAATTAAGACCGGCAATTGAAATGCCGAGCGACAGAGAATAGAACCATTAAGTCGTGTGCATTTCACGAAAAAATAACGTAACTGAAATTTTAGACACTTGAGTACTTTGGTATTCTAACTGATGTCCAACGCATTGAAATTATACGAAATAACGATGATATTTTTTTCTAGCAGTTCTAATGAGATTATTACAATATTTAATTATAAGTTTGGATGACTATTGAAGTCTTATAGTCTCACTAACAACATCGATGATGGGCAATATGTTACTGTCATTATTTTTTGTAAATAGTTTTGTTAAATAGATTTTCAAAAAATCTATATAAATATCACAACTTCTTGATATTGTTAGCTATGACGTTTTGAAATGTAAACAAAATTGTGCATTGGTTTTCTATTATTACTGTATTACTATATTAATAATATTGGTTATTCTAATAATATCAGTGCATTTTACTTCTAATATTGCATTTCTCCTATTGCAGGGGGAGAGATATAAACATATAATCCTTTCCTTTCATTATTGCTGTTTGTTGTACATAATAACACCCACACCCAGTACATTGCAACTACCATTGCAGTTATCCTATTGCACTGCAGAGCCATTTGATTGCTAATATTGCATTTCTCAACCATCAGTACCCTTTTTTTTCCCAATATCACTTTGGTCGTGGGCTGTATGACAAGGGGAATTTCTAGTATATACAAAACTGACGTTGAAGACTAAACGATTTGTAAAAAAATAAAGTACTAATCTTTACTATTATCTTTATTATAATAAGAGTCATGTCCGTTCGTCCGAAGTTACGAGTGGAGGTTGAGAAAAAAGATTGCGCTGTACTGACTTCGAACTCATGTTATTCGGCTTGATTGGCTGGCGTTCTGCTGCCTGCGTTTTAGAAATATTGAACAGATAGCTATTCCCTCCGCTTTATGATGATGATGATGATGATCTCTCACCGCACTCTAGGCTACCAGGGTTTTATTAATTATAATACGAGCTACTGTAATGACTATGATATTACAATGTATAATGATAATAATAATGATAATAATAACTAGTGATCAATAAAAAGTGGTTTGTTTATTGCCAATCTGCCTTATAGACACTTGCACCAAACTGTGCGTTCAGCAATGTGTACATTTGTAGGATAAAAACAACCTGCGTAACTCACTCCAATTCAGACTAGGTGAAGGTCTACCTTATAAATTTTACATTATTCTTATATCTTTTACATTTTCTTACCATTTTCAAAGCTTTTTTTACTCAAGGAAATACAATGCTTATAGAAACTTTTAACCCTCTTATGTTGGAGGTTACTGCGAGTGTCAAATCAAACATTTGCTAAGACTTCGTATTTAAGTATTCGACTATGGACAAGTTTTTATGTTAAGGCAATGACTGTGTAATTAGGTAAAAAGTTTGGTTTCAATCTTAAAAAAGCCCATTATGCTTGTTTAGACTATCTTTAAAAATTTTGGTCGTTAAATAAAATTGTACGCTTAAAATATAATTCATAAACTAACAAAGAGATATGGAAACATGAACTATTGAATTATTGAACGCATGCTATTTCATAGCAAGTCACGAACCTACTTTAAAAATGCTATTTTTGCTACCACAAAAATTGTTTTTTTTACAAGTCTCAGTGTATTTGTTGACTGCAAGATTTTTTTCTCTTCTGTTAACACTTTAGTGGCGATATTGCCTGGTCACAATCAATGAAATTGCTACTAATGTAAATTGTATTGTAGGGTGAGGGTGATGTGGCCTTACTGACTATCCGTAGACTCACGAGAGACCGTAATCTCAGAAATATTGAACTGTGTATCAATTTTAATATGAAACTAACGAACGCAGTTGTTGGTATTGATTACCGATTCAGGGGAAGTCAGGAATGGAGAACAATAGAATACAATTTCCTTGGGTAAGTGCAGATTTATAAATTAATAGATCTGATAGATTAGCTATAACCCTATTGTTTATGAATTGAATAGACAACCCCTAAAGAGAGTTGTCCATTTTTAAGTGACTCATGCAGCTAGATTTGTGAATGAATAGATCTGATAGAATAGCTATAACTCTATTTTTTATGATTGAATAAACAACTTCTAAAGAGAGCTGTCTATTTTCAAGTGACGCATACAGCTAAAAATTTACATTATGAAATGCTGTTAGCCGAGTGTCTTTATAATCTTTATGCATCTGGAGCTACCTGTTACTATAATCCAATGAAGCTATTTAGTTAAGAAGCCTAGTTCAAGAAATTAGGTGTACAGAGGTTTAATCTGCATTGACTATCCTCACTGCTAGCTAACAGCTGCCTTAATATTTGTTCAACCTGTAATTCATACTACGCCTAGACAAAAAATATAACTTTTAGTTTTAATGGTTTGATGAAACTAAAATTACAACAAAGATTGTAGATCCATTTCACAAACACTTGAATCTAAAAAAAAGTCAAGTGAGAGTGAGTAAAGTAAAGTGAAGTGAAGTGTCATGAGAGTGTAACTCTTCGCTAGCTCGCGTATGTTAACTTATAAAATGTCATGAGAACGTAACACTTCATTAGCTCGCGTATTTTAACTTATAGTGTCATGAGAACGTAGCTCTTCATTAGCTTGCGTATGTTAACTTGTAGTGTCATGAGAAGGTAACTCTTCATTAGCTCGCTTATGTTAACTTATAAAGTGTCATGAGAACATAACACTTCATTAGCTCACATATGTTAACTTATAGTGTTATGAGAAGGCAACTCTTCATTAGCTTGCTCATGTTAACTTATAAAGTGTCATGAGAACATAAAACTTCATTAGCTTGCGTATGTTAACTTATATTGTCATGAGAAGGTAACTCTTCATTAGCTTGCTTACGTTAACTTATAAACCGTCATGAAAACTTAACACTTCATTAGCTCGCGTATGTTAACTTATAAAGTATCATGAGAAGGTAACTCTTCATTAGCTTGCTTATGTTAACTTATAAAGTGTCATGAGAACGTAACTCTTCATTACCTCGATATGTTAACTTATAAAGTGTCATGAGAATGTAATACTTCAATAGCTTGCTTATGTTAACTTATAAAATATCATGAGAGCATAACACTTCATTAGCCTACTTCTATTGCATAATCATTATGAATCAACTAATACAACTGGTTTTATGGTTAAGCAAGCAAGTTGGGAGTTGTGTTCTTTCAGGTTTTTTGTCACTGCTTATTAATATTTGCTCATTACTTAGAAGATTGCTAAAGCTCAGGCTAAATTGTACATTTTAATTAAGACCCAAAGTCTTTTTAAAAACACTCAGTAAATAAACATTCAGAAAACCTGTTGGTTTTAAAGCATGGAACCAACTAAATTTTGCAAATAAGAGCCATGAATATAATTTTTTAGGACGATAGGATTGATGCAGCTGTTTTTATAGACTGACATCCTATAAAATGTGTTTGCAGTTATATTATGGCCGTAAAATTACAACACAAGAGTTAGGTCATAGAATCATGCAATGTGGAAGCATATTTAGTAATTGTGTGTGAGAATTCCTGATAAGAATTCCTCCAGCCCGTTGCATCCTAACCCGCAGTCTATCTTTGTAGAAATGGCAATTGGGGAATACCAGGGTCTGAGAGAATCAGCATTGAAAGGCCACGAAATTTCAAGGTCAGTTGATTAGCCTGTATTCTTAGTTAGAACCTCTCATATTAAATCGCCTCACCGTTTTCTTAGTTTCATTTTAGGCTTTACCAACTGTGATGGAAATAGACCACCACCAATAAGAATTAATTTTTTTCTATTATAATACGCAAGCTAATAAAATTGATATGGAACTTTTATGAATGACATGTTGTTAAGTTTGAGGCCAACGAGTTTTCCCGACAAAATAAAAATGCAGGAAAAGTTCGAAACGAAACAGATTTTCCTCGGCTCAAAAGTTGGACAACTTTTAACAAACACAAATGCTTTAAACCATATATTATTTTTCAAAATTTAGTTGCAAAAAATGTGTTCTGTCCATGATGAGCCATTTCTACACTAATGTTACAAATAAGCAAAAAAATGCCTTTAACTCGGTTAGTAGTACATGTATGTTTTTGTTAGGCATTGCATGTTCATTTTTAATGTACTCATGTATAATTGAATTCCAGAAATATTTTGCTGACTTTATGTCGCACTTTAAAACAAACATTTGTTGTGTAAACTAGAACATCCAAGTTATGTTGGCAGCATCAATTTTTAATATCCGCCAAGTTTTAACAAAGCTGCTTCAAGTTGTCATCTCTTAGCACAGGAATTCATTGAATATATAGTATTAACTGCCATAAATGAATATAAATATTTCTTTAGTTATTATTGTCTACAAGTATTTATATTATATACATGTAAAAGTTGAGCGAATTAACCTTTTTTGGACATAATCAACGGTAAATAGGTAGACAAATTTATCAGAAAAGATAATTGCTATGACATGTGAATAGTACGCTCTAAAAATGAAGTTTGTTTTCTTTGTATATTAATTAACCAGGTAATCATAAACACCCTGATTTACTCTGATGACCGCAAATTATTGCAATTACTACAAGTACTGTGGTAATATATTGGAGTTATCTTCTCTTGTATTTTAGATTTTCATTAACTAGCCAATTTTTTTAAGTCTTTCATGATCTTTGATTGAATAAGTTAACATAAATGTGTAAATAGCTATATTAGTTAGGTTTATGAACTCGTGGCGATATTTTAGCTTATCTATTTGAAACGGCTATCTAGTTACGTTGGTTGGCTAGTGTTTATTGTTTGACCATTTCAAATTTTGCTATTTTAGTTAAGAATTAGGGCTACGGGACATCCTGATGCAGCTGGAGCACCTTGGGAAGCAAAAATTGACCCTCTTATTATCAGAAACTGTAACTGCGGGACTCCAGCATGAAGAGGAAATGGAACTGACAAACATTGCTGCAACACATTAAAAAATTCACAAATAAATCTAATAACTCATGTACAACTTCTGTAAACATAATGTAATCTCAAATAAACTATTTCTCTGAATCTAATTATTTTATCTAGAAATCTAGAGCCTGGCGCTCTACCTGCATTTACATCAAAGAATCAGGACTAATAGATGTAACTTAAATTTAGATCAAATAACCAGTACTAATAGATGTAACCTGCATTTACATCAAAAAATCATTACTAATATATGTAACCTGCATTTAAATCAAAGAACCAGGATTAATAGATCTAATAGATGTAACCTGCATTTACATCAAAGAACCAGTACTGGTAGATGTAACCTATATTTACATCAAATAACCAGTACTAATAGATGTAGTCTCTTCACACTTTTAACTATCAACTTATTAGAGAATAAATAATAGCCTTAGATACTCATTATATTTAGCTCTACTACTACAATAAAGAAAATGCTTAAATTAAAATCGCTTTAAATATCTGAATTCAACTAATAACCTCACCAGAAGAAGATAAACCAGAAGATAAACCATGAGGCACTAATATATTGCACTGAGTAATAGCCATGCTAAGTTATGGTTTTTAGTGGCAGCCATGGCTCTCAAGTCTTAGTTTAACGCAAACTGGCTGAAATTCATTTTTCATTTAAACTAGCTAATCCGGTCAATTTTATTACTTTGTTTACACTTGGTGTGAGTTGGAGATAGCCTTGTTACTTTTATGGCTTTTAGTTCTACTAAATTAGACTAGAAATAAGCCCAGTAATTGACAGCTATAGTATAAGTTTGTAATCAGGTACTATGGAAGTGATGAACAGTTGAAAGCTACATAACAGGTACTGACTCAAGGTCAGCTATGAAATCCTATAAATTTTGTATAAAAATTGCGCCATAGAAATTTGCCTACCAGTATCGTAGCTAGAAATCTATTGTAAGAATGGGTGGTCATCAAGGTTGATGTGTGATAAGACAATTTTTCAGCAAGGTTTTCCATGCTAGATGTTATAGAAAGTAGAATGAAAGCAAACATTTGGTTCAGAAAAACAGGAAAACTTGTTAATAATGGTTAACTCCTAGCATACTGGGAATGGAGTTATGAATTTAATATTTTAACAATCTTTATTTTTATCATTTATCATCCCAATGAAAAGTTTATTGTTTTGACATCTTTGAAAAGCAAAGACATACTTACAGCTATTATAGAGCCATAAGATTTGCAAGATTGCAAAAGATATCTGATGGGTGCGTAAGATCTCTCCGGTTATTTTAACTGTTGTTATTCATGTAGTCCGGTAGCTGCCAGGAACAAATGTATATTTCTATTGGCATTGGCAATCATAAACAAAATGATGTTCACCGTTGCCCCAAAAGAAAGAAAAAATAAAAAGACAGAAGTCAGGAATAATTGAGTAAATTGAACAAGAGTATTTTAAAAGTTGGGAATCTAAAAGTATTACGGAAGAGTCGGGATGGTGTATTGAAGGTTTTAGTAACAATAAGTTCATAAACTGAAACATATGATAGTGGATGTAGCACGTTGTTGTCACAGGATAGAACACGATGTTTGTCATATGTGTGGAAGGATAACTATAACTGGTCATAGTTTATGCAGGTTTTGAAATCTGTAACACAAATGCAGAAATGAGCAAGTTTGGAATAAGGTAGGATCATTGTTTAAAGGTTTTGTGACAAATGAGGAAACTTTTCACTCGCATGCAGTTTGGAACTGAGAGTGAACATCATTTGTAACATCACTGTTTGCCTGTGAGAATGAATCAATGACATCTGGTGGTATCAGTGCAATAGAATATAGATTTCTTTTTCCACTTCTCGATCAATATTTAGAAAATCAACAGAGAAACTGTCAAAAGATCTTGTAGTACTTTGAGCAGTAATTGAAGGATCACAGACCAACAAGATATAAAAAAAGTTAGCTAGTGGATAAATTAGCTGTTAGTGTAGCAGTGTACTGTCCTTGGCGGTTTGCCAAATCAGTTAGCTTTTTAAACAGTTTCTAGTTAGCTTTCTAGCTGGGTGGCAAAGCTTCTTGTTCAGCATTGTGTCGCAAGACAGACTGAAGCACCATTTTTAAAGAAGTTTGAAAGCCAGGTTTCTCTATATAACCATTTTGAACAGCAGAAAGTGGATTATTAGTGTACCAATTTTGCTATGAACAAGAATGTCACATTTTGTGCAGATTTGTAGCATATCCTGTTAACCACCATACAGTGACTTCCCTTTTTGGAAGTATTTCTCAAGGAACTCCAAACTAACAGAGTTGACTATATTTTATTGTTGTGGCTGCCTATTGCACTAACACAGGTCTAGCAGAGCATACAGCTGCCTACAGCTGCCTACAGCTCTTGACCGCACAAACAGAGTGAATTTGAACTATCGTTGCCATTCAGGCAGCACTCATTTGCTGCTCATTCATTTCAATCTTTTTTCAAATATTTTTATCTTTTCCTATTGTTGAATCATTTGTATTGCACCGGGTTGAAGCACCAAAGATTTTTCCCTGCTAACAAAGCCCCTTACTTCACGGAAAGTAATGTTTTGTTTCATTCATCAGAGTTTGTGCACCCGTGTTCAACCTGTTACTACGTTTACTACAAGTTTTTATAAGCTTTGAATCAGGTAGTAATAGAATAAAAAAATTACAATCCAACTGAACAGATGGTGATGACGTTACAGCGAAGCGCCAGTCAATCATCAGTTGTAATGAAAACTAACTGCTTCGCTCACTACTATAATAGTCATACCGTGAACTACTATAATAGATATACTGAGCATTACTATAATAGACATACCGTGCACTCCTATAATAGACATACCGTGAACTACTATAATAGACATACCGTGAACTACTATAATAGATATACTGAGCATTACTATAATAGACATACCGTGCACTCCTATAATAGACATACCGTGCACTCCTATAATAGACATACCGTGAACTACTATAATAGATATACTGAGCATTACTATAATAGACATACCGTGCACTACTATAATAGACATACTGTGCACTCCTATAATAGACATACTGTGCACTACTATAATAGACATACAGCGCACTCCTATAATAGACATACTGTGCACTACTATAACAGACATACCGCGCACTACTATAATAGACATACCGTGCACTACTATAATAGACATACCGTGCACTACTATAATAGACATACAGCGCACTACTATAATAGATATATCGTGCACTCCTATAATAGACATACCCTGAACTACTATAATAGATATACTGAGCACTACTATAATAGACATATCGCGCACTACTATAACAGAAATCCTGCACACTACTATAATAGACATACTGTGCACTACTATAATAGACATACCGTGCACTACTATAATAGACATACTGTGCACTACTATAATAGACATACCGTGAACTACTATAATAGATATACTGAGCATTACTATAATAGACATACCGTGCACTACTATAATAGACATACTGTGCACTCCTATAATAGACATACTGTGCACTACTATAATAGACATACAGCGCACTCCTATAATAGACATACTGTGCACTACTATAACAGACATACCGCGCACTACTATAATAGACATACCGTGCACTACTATAATAGACATACAGCGCACTACTATAATAGATATACCGCGCACTACTATAATAGACATACCGTGAGCTACTATAATAGATATACTGAGCATTACTATAATAGACATACCATGCACTACTATAATAGACATACAGCGCACTCCTATAATAGACATACTGTGCACTACTATAACAGACATACTGTGCACTACTATAATAGACATACCGTGAACTACTATAATAGATATACTGAGCACTAGTATAATAGACATACAGCGCACTCCTATAATAGACATACTGTGCACTACTATAACAGACATACCGTGCACTACTATAATAGACATACCGTGAACTACTATAATAGATATACTGAGCATTACTATAATAGACATACCGTGCACTACTATAATAGACATACTGTGCACTCCTATAATAGACATACTGTGCACTACTATAATAGACATACAGCGCACTCCTATAATAGACATACTGTGCACTACTATAACAGACATACCGCGCACTACTATAATAGACATACCGTGCACTACTATAATAGACATACAGCGCACTACTATAATAGATATACCGCGCACTACTATAATAGACATACCGTGAACTACTATAATAGATATACTGAGCATTACTATAATAGACATACCATGCACTACTATAATAGACATACAGCGCACTCCTATAATAGACATACTGTGCACTACTATAACAGACATACTGTGCACTACTATAATAGACATACCGTGAACTACTATAATAGATATACTGAGCACTAGTATAATAGACATACAGCGCACTCCTATAATAGACATACTGTGCACTACTATAACAGACATACCGTGCACTACTATAATAGACATACTGGGCACTCTCAGGATACGATTACCCTGATATACAATTTTTACCCTTTACAAAGTGGAACATGATGATTTTTCCATCTCACCATATGAGTCTTATTTCACCATACAATTACAACAAAATTTTCGCCTGAGTTCAAATTTGGCAGTCGGTGTCCTTATTATGTGGGTAAAATTTACAAAGACGCCAAAATACTGCTCACTGAACAATTTTTCTCAACAATTCAAAAAAACACGTTGACCAGTTTCTATCAGTTCAGCAACTATTGTGTGTGAAACAGTAATATTTTCGCTTGACACCAGTGGCAAAGTGGAGTTGCAATCCCTTCAACCAGAAGGTCAGTGGTCAGACAACTTCATTTAATCTACTAGCACAAATTCACTTCATTACAAATATAGCATCATTCGGTCTTTCCTGACGAGTTAAGATGAAAAAGGTTTTAATGGAATTGGCTAAAATTATATTGAAAATAAAGCCAAAAATTAATAGGTGATAAAGTGTTAGAGATCAAAAGTTAAAATTTAGTAAAGTCGCTAAAAATACATACTAAAACTTAGCTTTAAATGTGTTTAGTAAGCTGAACTTATTTAAAGAGAGTTCAAAGGTTATTTTATACGTACGCCTGTTTTGAAGGTAAGAACTCTCTACAGTGCGTATTGCACATAGCATATTGCAACCTTACATTTTAAAGGAGATCATAACGAATATACACACTAAATATACTAGAACTACTTTAGGTAACCATAGTTACTAAGTGTAACATACTATTTTGTTACTAATGGTTAATATATAGGCCTACAGTACTTGTAAAAAATTTTGATGAATTTTATCAGGGGATGTTTGCGTTATATAATTACTAAGGCTTCTATACCTTTTAATACAATATTTTCGCCATGCGTCGCCAACCCTGGAATGAATTAAAACTGTATCCTTGTAAACACAATGACTGTTTTCAGCAGCCAAAAAAAACTAAGTCAAACACAACAAAATTCTGACAGTAGATTTGTTGTGACATTGTTGCATTCTTGCAGGATTTTACATTGGTGTGATTTTTGCTATGTAATTTTAGACTTCACGGTGACTTTGATGTAGTGTTAGCATCAGTGAAATTGTGAAATGAAGTACCACACACTCCTCTGTAAAGATCCAAGCCTTCCTAATTGTTAACAGTTTAACAGTTAGTTAAAGTTAGCTAATACTAAGTGGCTATACTAGCCTTTGTATGAAGGCTTTCGGATTTTGTGGATAGTCTTGCTGCAAATCTCACAAAACTATTACAAGTAAACAAATATCTAAATATTGTTGATGAACACAACATAAGATTTTAGTGTTTAGTAAACTAGCCTTTGTTTCCTTTTGATGTTTAGTAAACTAGCCTTTGTTTCCTTTTGATGTTTAGTAAACTAGCCTTTGTTTCCTTTTGATGTTTGGTAAACTAGCCTTTGTTTCCTTTTGATGTTTAGTAAACTAGCCTTTGTTTCCTTTTGATGTTTAGTAAACTAGCCTTTGTTTCCTTTTGATGTTTAGTAAACTAGCCTTTGTTTCCTTTTGATGTTTAGTAAACTAGCCTTTGTTTCCTTTTGATGTTTAGTAAACTAGCCTTTGTTTCCTTTTGATGTTTAGTAAACTAGCCTTTGTTTCCTTTTGATGTTTAGTAAACTAGCCTTTGTTTCCTTTTGATGTTTAGTAAGCTAGCCTTTGTTTCCTTTTGATGTCAATGTTTTGCTTCTCACAAATATATTCAATGCCAAAATTAAAATAACTCTAAAAACAGTTTTTTTAAACTACTCTTGAACAACGATAAATACGCTGTGTAATACAGATGGTCAAGTAGTTCTTCACCAGAATTTGAGTAAGTTGTACATGTAAGTGTTTTATTAACTCAGTTTATGAGGTCTTGGGGAAACCCTTTTAGTTCATTAATATTGCTAAAGATTTGATTGCTTCAAATTTTAGTTGAATAACAGAAAGTATCAATTTTTTCTATCAGTTGATTTGTTGCTTTAGGCAATTTCATGGTCAAGATATTTGAAGATTAAAATCGACAAAAAATGACCGCAATAAAAGCTTTCAGAAAAAAAGATGTGCCCAGACTTACCCAAGATGATGTCTAAAGAGAAACAGTCTGTCTCTATATCCCGTATTCACATCGGCTATTGCAATAAAAGTCTAGTCCTACGCGGCTCTATTGGCATATATTTTATTTTGTATTTGCTCATGAATGCCAGGATAAAATTTTAAATCTAGCAAGAAAATGCACACAATAAATAGCAGCAACGTGCAGTATCTTATTTTTGTGGTTCAATTAACCTGGACATCATTGGCTGGGATTTATGACCTTGTCCTCTTGATCTGCTTCTTCTTATACTATAGATAATGGTGAATGAATTTTCAATGTGACGTACTCAAAACATGCTGTAAAACTATTTTAGTCAGAAACATTCTCACACATGTAAACTGGCAAGAAGGCATTTATATTACATAATAACACAATTCTAATCCGTCAAAGGTTTTGCAGCTACAATTGAAGTCCGAGTATGTGCAAAAAAAATTATACTAGTTTTGTGTTTGCTATTCATTAAATATTTATTGATAAAAATTATGACACATCACAATGTCTTTACAAAAAAATATTGCCATACAATGGAGAGATTTTTTCTCTGTTTTCGGCTTGTTAATGCATGTTCAATAAGTTGCTTATGATTACCCATAGTGCACCAGCGGTTAGCCGTAAACGCAAGCTCTAAATAGGGTAGTGTTAACAATATAGTACTCCATGCATATTAGTATTATTTTGCCAATATCACTCCGCTATAAAATTACATAAATAGAAAATGGGCCAAATATCAAGCCTATCAAAAACTAAAAGAATATATTTCTGTTAAGCATACGTTAGGAATTATGAATTACTCTCAGGTAAGATCTTTTTAATCTCTTTGTCTAGTTTAACTCTGTGGCCAACTTTCTCGACGCCGAGCTCTTTAATGTCCGCTTTGGTCATGCTCACTAATGTCTCTCCTTCTATACAATTCTCGGCGAAAACTGTCTTGTACTCTCCGAGACCAATTGACTCGAGCCACTCGCCTACCTCTTCTCCGGTCCACACCTCCACATTCTTACCTACAATTAGACAAATATGTGTAGAGAGTAGAGGTAGAGTAGTGAGGGTTGGGCTGTAGTCCAAAATGCTCCATAATTTGAAAATGGCGACATTTGTTCTAGCGTACCTGAGAAAGAGAATTTTGCGGTTCGGTTAGGGTCAGAACCATAACCAGATGTCGCTACAGAGAACCTGTTGCCATCTTGGGAGACTGAGGATATTGTGTCACTTCCTGCACTGGATGTGACGCTGTGATTGTCAGCATCCTGCAAAGATTATAGATGTCAGCCTAGTAACTATTCTTGCGCAAATATCTAAACAGAAAATATTCAACAAAAACAGTCAGGTAATCTAAATGTTTAATTATCTCCTTTTGGCCAATTGTTGATGAACAACATTTAACTGCAGGTCTTTGACCAAGGGGCACTTATCGATTATCGAAATTAGCCTTCAACATTGCAAGAACTGAAAAATCAGCACGAAGAAGCACTTTGTTAAGATAAAGCGGTGATCTTTGCTATGGGAACATTATTTGTTACTAGTATGCTGACAGTCTATTGCCCCGTGAGAGATCATCCTGTGTAATAAACATATGCATAATTATTCTGTAGTACATCAAGGTGATTGATTGGTGCAGTTGACAGTGTGCTTGACTGGAAATCTGAATATCTGTGATCGACTCCTGCGCAGTGCAATTTCTTTCGTAATGCTCCTAATTTAACTTGGGACGAACAGACGAACAGACATCGCTCTTTTAGAAAAAAATAATTCTTAGTTTAAGTATCTATTAGATTATGACAATATGCACATCAATTGAAAGCCAACGATGTTCTACACATGAATATTGTATATTAGTCATTAATTATATAAATTAATTATATTAATTCATTATGAATTATTATAACTATTATTATGAATATTATTAAATATCAGAAACAACAGTAAACTACTTAATAAATTATTAAATGCCTTTGATACTTATTCCGCGCAAGGCGAGAGAAAATAGGAGTTGTCTACTTTTTATTGTTGCTTCTAGACAAATAATTTCTCTGCAGTCAAATGTCCTTTTAGACCTGTGACAGCAAATTAAATCTGGTCAATAACCGATTCAGATTTTATAAAACAAAAATGCATGGGGCACATTGTAACAAGACTGGCGGCGTAGTGCTCATTCCCAAGTAAATGTATACAAAATGGTTGCTGCACTTTTACATATCTTGTTTCTGAAAGAGCTAAATCCCTAGCTCATTTAAACACACACTTTTATGACTGTTAATGCTACTAAAATAAACTAGAAACAAGCCCAGTAATTGACAGCTATAGTATAAGTTTGTAATCAGGTACTATGGAAGTGATGAACTGATGAAAGCTACATAACAGGTACTGTCTCAAGGTCAGCGAGGAAATCCTATAAATTTTGTATAAAAATTGTACCATAGAAATTTGCCTACCAGTATCATAGCTAGGAGTCTATTGTAAGAACGGGTAGTCATCAAGGTTGATGTGTTAGGAGATAATTGTTGCTGAGACTACTTACATGGTGATGTACCGGCTCAGATTTGTTCGAATAAGATGAATGGGAAGGTGGTGAAAGGGGTGGAGGTGGAGTCAGTGAATCAAACTGGCTGGATATCTCAAAACTGGGTGGGGGAATAATGACATCAGAAGCATCAGAACCAAAATCATGAGGTGGTGGAGGAGGAGGAAACTCCTCAACAGGTGAGAGATGGTCCTGTAAAAGTGTCGGTGAAGTGGGCTTTTCAGGCTTTTTTTGTGCCACTGGAGGTGGGATCTTCTAAAAACAAATGAACACATGAGATCCACAGCAATGTAGTCTGACTTTATTGGTTTAATTATATCTCACAGTGCACCAGATTTACTCCATGTAAAAATAATGGGGTTGTGATTTGTAATGCTTGTAATGCTTTGGTTCATTAAGTTTTGCATACCATTCTGTGTCTTAGTGCGACTTGGCACAACATTTGCGTATGCCCAAGAATCGTGTGGTGCGGCTTTAGTAGGATTCGTACAAAATATTTCTGATTAATGAGTAATTAATTAATTTGTCGTGTTTGGGCATAAAGAAAAGGAAACAATCATCTGCTCGAGTTGAGCCAATAAAAAATGTTTACAGCCCACCGTGAGCTTAGTTACGCTTTGCAGAAACTATTTTTTATCGCAATTTTTTCTTCACAATGCCCCGTCTTGTTTGACGTATTACAGCTACGAAGGCTTCACTAATTTTAGATCTATTTTTATTCAACAATGGTACCACTTAGAGTGATTATTTTATGTTTAGCAGTAATAATATTGCCATAAGCTATAATAATATCAAAAACTTGTCTGACTTTGACATGCTCACGGTAATAGCAAGAATGGACAGAAAAATGTCGCAGCTCATTCTTGTAATTTTTAGTGCATCAGCTAATGTAAAGTTTTATACCGATTGATTTGGTAGGAAAGTATTTTTCATAAACTGTGTGGTTCAAAAATTATGACAATTTACTCGCACTTTTGTCAAATATTAGGTTTTACCAAATACTTAACTATGCTCCGGTGAAAAAATTAATTTGGTAGCGAAAGAGTTAATCGGCTGATTGGGGCTATTCTCACCTTTTTGGTGTTATTATTCGGCTCATCTGCCTTCGCCACTGACAGCCTGCTCATGATCTTCTGCAGCTCTGAAAGGCTCTCTTCTGTAGAACTGTCTGAGAGTTTAGGAGTACTGGAGGCAGCTGACGGGGGAGGTAACAGCTGATCTCTGTAACACATCAAATAGCACATTATTATAGGGTAATAACTACTGTTGTAAGGCTTGTAGCGCAAATGCTATAACATAGCAGTGTTCAACCTTTTTTTTTACGAGGGCCGCACTTGAAATTTACATAACCAACATGGGTAAAATCTTGAGGCGAAATTTTAGGCAAAAACACATCAAAAATTTAAGGCGAATAGTGTTTGCTTTCAGTGTTTGCTTAAAGTTCGACTCATCTGACCCAGAGGCATCTGCCTCAAAGGTATTTAGCAAAAGACAGCGCAGTGGGTAGATATTACCGCCAAAAATAAGAATAGGATTAAAAAGAAATTTGTGCATAGCTTCTGAAATATTACGGAGATGGAGACTATGTGGCGAAATTATGGTACCTCGTCTCCCTTATAAAAGTTATTATAATATTTTAACTATAATTTGTGGTTTCAATGAACTGCATAAGAGTGGGTCATATGAGACAGCTTTATGGGTCATAAGCTGAGAACAGCTGCTATAACACAATCCTTACTTCAAAATTAGGACAAAACATACTCCGTATTTTAGCTGGTGATTTAGATAACCCCAACAGATAAGCATTGGCTTATAACATTATTTGTGCTTTGCTAGCTATGCCAACTGAAGGTCCCAGATATGCTAGAATGTTCTAGAATGTGCCAGAATGTTCTAGAATGTGTCAGAGTGTTCTAGAATGTGCCAAAATGTAATGTTCTAGAATGTGCCAGAGTGAGTGTTCTAGAATGTGCCAGAATGTTCTAGAATGTGTCAGAGTGTTCTAGAATGTGCTAAAGTGTTCTAGAATGTAGCACTTACTTTGAATCTGCTTTCTTCTTTAAGAATTGCTGTCGTTTCTGCTCAGCTAATTCCCTGAAGTTGGTGCTCTCTGATTTGGTAAGACCACTGCTCTTGTTTGGTGCTAGTGTCCTCTCTGAAACCATAATGCTAATTTATTAATATGCTTTAGCTGTGACAAACACAAATATGCGACAAGAAGAAATAAAACTAAATGCTCTAACTGAATTACTATTAGAGCACATAGTGTGTAAATTCTACAAAGATCTTTTTCAAAGGTTTTTATACAAAGGTTTTTATAACAGTTCCAAGCAAACACTGTTTGCCTAGTTGATTTTCAAGCCGTGCAATTCACTGCTCCTAGAGCATTTTTTAAAGACTATTGTTCATGGGTAACAATCTGTTAGTACAACGATGCGAGACATAATTCTTTACTTATCATCACCAAGTTTCAGATCATTTGAAGCACTAGTCTTGATAGCAATGTGAAAACATTTATTGCTGCAACAAGCCATTTGACGATGTATGCATACTGACATGTGCAGCTATTGTTTACAAAATTCCTCGACCAATCACGATCTGTTTTACCAATAAGAATTGCTTCCTGCTAAGGAGAGTTAAGTTAAAAACAATAGACAGTAATGTATTCAAGCAAGAGTTAGATTTGACCTGGACTAAAAAACTTCACCGATAAACCACAAACAAATTTTTCTTTTAGAAGGTTACAAATTCGTTGAAAGAATTATATAATTGAAATGGTCAGAAAAGATGCAGGTAGGTTATTCAACAGCATAACTGGACAAGTTCCCTGCTCAATTTTATGCAATTTTTCTAAATGTACGATTAGTAACAATTAAATTTCATTGGGTAACTGCCATAAAAAGTTAATGCATGCATCAACAAGTAACTGGTTAAGATAGTAGATACTATTTCATTTGTTTCTAAACAAGTATATACATTGTAGCCAATTATAAGCAGACTAGTCCTTCGAATAGCCAAAAGGTTTTGTGACTAAATGAGAAAGACTGCACGACATGGTGTTAATACATTGTTTCACATAGTTCAATAGGTTTTCAACATTGATGTTCACCTATCCAGAAAATGGATTTAATGCGTTCTACCTGGTGTGTGCGAACTGCTACGGTCGCTGTCAGTGGTGTCCTGTCGTTCAATAACTGTTCTTCGCTTCGCGACAGCCATTTTCAGCTGATCCTCCACACTCACACCTCCACCTAAAATACATAGATGGTGATTAGTAATAAAAATGAATAATTGGAGTTGTTCTCCCCATAACAACTAACGCCACAACATAGAAACTCTGTCTACAAGCTTAGTAATTTTTGATCAATTAATTTTGCCAAAAAATATTTTTTCATTTGCTCTCTATTGTCATTCAAACTTATCTTGTTGACTAGTCTACCAGTGAATAAACATGTCACGCCTATCTTGATTTACTGAGCCAAAAGTTAAACCAAACAAACTTTTGATTGAATTCCATAAGTAGAAATGGGAGAAAATAATAGCGGGTAAAGCATTAAAAATACCTGCTTTGGGAGCTGAGCTTGTAGTAGTCACATGACTGTTGGTGTCTGCGCTTGCCAGTCTTGCTTGACGCTTCTGCACTGCCGCATAGATGTCATTAGTGCTTTCCGCTGTGTTCTACAATACGAGGTCCTACACTTATGACTGAATGGAAGAAAGATTGTATGCAAACCGTATTTTCTTTGTATCTCTCTCACAAAGTTTATAGCCTTTACGAAGTTGCAGTTGACCTGGAGCGTTTGTACTGCAGCAACCTTTAGACAACTGTGTAAACTGATAATAGTTATTCATTTCAAGTATTATAGTGTTTCACAATCAGATTAAAGATCTAGTTATATAAACGTAACATATCATAAATTGTAGTATACATAATATTGTATATATTATATGCAGTAGACGCTGATATAACTTATATTTCCTATAATGTAAATTCCAGTTTAAATAAAAAATTTATGTGAAGTTTTTGCATCCTACTACATAAAAAATTCCCTGTAATGTTAAGTGTCAAGTCGGACGAGTTCTCAAATTCAATTTGAATGGTAACCGACGGAATGGAATTTCGATGGAAAACAACATGTTTATAGCGTTATCTATTATTATTACGTGATATTATTATATCTATTATATATACAACTTCCATGACATTCTAGTTTGTCGTTATATACTGTCAGATGTTTTGACAAAACAGAGAATAGGATAGCTGCGGAATTGTTCACAATAACTTAAAAGGCAATCGATTGGTGCAGGTGTTACAGCGTCGGTCTACCACCCTGAATGCCATGAGTTGGAGTATCGTCGAAAGTTATCTTTTATCCTAACCTTGACCACAGGATACAGATACACGGCGAACAGGTAGTACCACTCTCTTTGTAGTAAAAGATTTTTCAATTTCCTATATTGTAGACGAATAAAATATTTGTTATTAGTTTACTAGCCAGAATAGACTTTGATGTTTAGAACACATTGATGTGCCGTTGATGTGCGTTCCCATCAATTTATTGTAAAATTACCGTAATCATAGTCTACCAAACCAGTAAAATTTATAAGAAAAAGGAGACAAGCTGTCGATGCAAACTAATAATATTACAGTTATAATACAGCCAACAAATTAAAATGTTAAGATTAGTTTTTTCTTTCTGTATGGCCAAAGGGATGAGTTTGGAAAGATCTTGGAACAGAATAGGCAATTTACACGTAATTTACTGTTCTTATAATGTAAAATCCGTAAATGTAACATGAATAACTTAAACGTTCCTGGAACGGATTATTTACGCTGTAGAAGCAACTACCGTATAATATATTGTAATATAACGATATAAATATGCGTTATAATGCATTATATAGAATAGTTTAATATAATGATTTTTGATCTATACATATAATATATACAGTCATACTTCGACTTACAAGCTTAATGCGTTCTGAGACTGAGCTCGTATATCAATTTACTCGCATGTTGGTGCAATTTATTTATATATAGAACAATTAAATATATATTGATTGGTTTCTATACTCTAAAAAATGCAAATAAAACACTCAAAACAAGATATTGTCACAAAAAAAAACATGTTGGTTATTGTCCTAACTTACCACATGCTTTCAAAAAGCAACAAATAAAAAATAATGCAAGGAAATGTGATTAATTAAAATGTAAAATTAAATACATACAGTAGCAGCTAACGCTAGCATTTGCCAGGGAGGGAAATATAAGTGTTATCCTTCATTACAACAGTTGAATTTGATAAATTTGGATTTTATCAAAGTCTGAAAAAACAAACTTAAAAGCAAACCTAAAAGCAAACTTTCATTTTTAACTTAACGTAATTAAAATTTCTTCGGCGTTCATAGTTGGAAGTTTCTCGCTGGTTAGCTAATTTTTCCTTTGTTTCGCTTTCACAACTAGCTGGCCGTTTTAAAATAAACCTATCTAAGGACGTTTGCCTTTGTCGCCCTTTCAACGTGTTGCGATAAGAACGAACACTGGTGTCGTCACAAAGGGTTAATGCACGACCACTAGCCAACTTGTCCGAAAGTCTATTTTTATAATTTTTATAGATAGCACCGGCCTTTTCCCATAGGCCTTTTAACCACCAGCCTTTTCGCCTTTATTGAAACATCGTTTCAGTTCCGCTGTCACCGGCCAAGTGTTTATCTTTTATCCAATGCCTGAGCAGTCTCTCCATTAGCGGTCATGAAGATCGCTGCGTCGTTTAGAAACTATGGTTAGTCCTTTTGCAAACTAAATGCCCTGAATATAACCCTTCGGTTTGATAATTGTGAATGTATTTCTGTCATATTGCTGAGCTAGCTCAATCACGCATACACATTTCGCATATTTTACAATAATTTTCCGTTTAATATCAATTGTTATCATTTACTTTTTCTTTTCATTATCTTTCATTTTACTGGCAAACTTTCGGTCTACGCACCGTACTTTTAATTCACATAATTCTGCACTGAAAATTGCGCACAAAAACACGGTACAAAAGTATAACCTGAGCAGTTGAAAAATACAGAGTGATGCTGTTCTCATAAAACACCTCCGGCATACTTCGCAACTGACTCACGTGCTCGTATCTCAAACATTGCTCGTATGTTAGTGCTAAAACTTGCTTAAAAGCTGGCTCGTATCTCAAGTTTCTCGTACATTAGAGCACTCGTAAGTTGAAGTATTACTGTACTTATACATTGTGCTTTAATATAATGATCTTATATATATATATATATATATATATATATATATATATATATATATATATATATATATATATATATATATATATATATATATATATATACATATCAAAGATTTCAATATAATTATATATTGTAATACAATATATATTTATATATAATATATATGTACATATACATGTTTATATATAATATAATGCTATAATGTGATAATATTATAGTATAATGTAAATAATAATATACACTGTACATCTATCGGTAAAGGTAAAACAGTGTTTTTATATGTTGCCTTCGGTGGCAATTAGATTTAAACAATCGGTTTAAAACATATGGTTAAGTGGTTTTAAACAATGACATGTTCTAGCAGATCAAAGTGATTACTTAAGACAATTACAAACAGCTCAAACAATGAATGATGTTTAATTACAAAGGAAACCTGAATGAATTTCCTAAACATTTGCATTTAGATTGACAAAAAATGACTGTGCATATTACTAGTTGAGGTCAGCAGTTGATTGAATCTAAATGAGTTACTAGGTTTCCTTAAAACTCTGTTTACTCACATTATTTGCTGAGCGATCTGTCTCCCTCTCAGCTGCTGCCTTCCTGATAGCCTCACTGAAAGGGCTGCTGACCACAGCATCATTTGCTGGTGGTGTAACAGAAGTGCTTGTCTGTTTAGGTGATTCAAAAGTGGTTGTCTTATTTTCCCCCACAGATCGGACTGCAGTCCCTAGACAGACCAATTAATATGTGAAATAGCTAAGGTGTTGTAAGAAGCATTCGCTGGGCGACAGGCTCAAGTCTAACAACTTGAGAGGTTTGTCTTCTCTTTGATTAAATCTAAAAGCACTATTTAGCTCTTTGTGCTGCAGTAGTCTCACAATTAGGGGAACAACTGCTGGACAGCTGTATTGAATATATGCAATATGGTACAAGCAATACTTATACATTCATTCTTATTGTATATAATTCTAAGGTAACTTATGTAATATGGTGCCTTTTACAGCAGCAAAGATAACACCTTTTAGGTAAATATATGTATCTTAAACCAGAAAAATGTTTCAAGGTTCAATTTTAAAGCTGGTGAAAGGTTAAGGCTCACATACACCAGAGATCAAATTTTAACTTTTACAGCCAGGGGAGTTTTTTAAATAGACAATTCTATTAGATTTAAGCAATAATCTACTAGTATGGAATAGGAACTATGTTAGTCTGCTATAATAGTTGCATCACATCACTGCAGATAATGGGGTTCATATAGGCACAATATTTGCATGGGGAAACAACTTCTAAATTTCAAAGGTGGTTCGCTCTTGTCAACCTTGTGTTGTGAAACAGAAACACCAGTACGTAATATGTACAAGTTTTGCTGGTAAGTTATATCTTGAATGAAACAGAACTCAAAACTTGCATTTTGCTGTCAAACTCCCAAAAACATTCTGAACATTTAGTTAGATGTCTGCTTCATGCAGCACATGACTGGTGCCTCGTTGACCGCTTCCACCATTGAAAGTGTATCTTGACAACCATCAGCTATCAGTTACAAATCTTAGCTACATGGAATTAGCTGCGAAGAGAGGCTGCACTTGAATTTGGCCAAAATCAGCAAGCTATGCAGAGGCCAGGAGAGTATTTTAATACCTGGCACTGTGATGATAGCATAATCATGGCTAGACATTCGTTGGGGAGGAGGGGGCGGTGTCTTTCCCCGCTGAAATGTGCCAAAACCAGCTGGCAATGAGGCCTCATGACTAGAGTTAATTGTATCTGTGTTATCTGTGGGAAGAGGGGTTCTAGGAAGGAATCGTTTGCTCTCTGGAGGATTAGGCAGTGGTTTGTAGTACGCAGAGTGGGAGCCTGTTAGAGACACGTGCAGGGGGTCATTTAAGAGCACAGCAAGCACACATCACCAAAAACGCAATAGAGGCATGTTAACACTGCGTGTTTACTTGTTACTTAGCAACTAGGCTGTTTAGCCTTTACAATAGTTTATGTGAAGTGCTGTTATATTAATTTTTCATAATGTGTGCCAAACATTTCAAACCTAATGAAATCAAATCAATCAAAAATCAAAGGATCTATTTGCCCACTTATTATATGTATTTGTCCAATTTTTCAGAGCTGTATTAAATATAGCATAACGTCATCCCGGAGACATGCACTTTAATTTTGTTTAATGTCATTTTAGCAAACTAGAAGGAGCTAAAATTCCTAAAATTTTTAAATTTTAAACAAAGAAATCAATGAAAATTTGAACTTTTTTATTTAAGGTGTAGATTTCAATATTTCAACAGTCTGAAGAACATCTGTGCGAATTAAACAAGTTTTTCTTTATAATAAAAACTGGTTGGTTAGTTATAAATCAAATAAGAGTCTATGAATAAAAGAGGGTTCAAGGCACCATGGTGTATCACACATTTACCAATTTGAAACATGCCAAACTAAAACAAAAATACGAATTCACAAACTTCGTCCTGCCTTTACCTGCATTGCTGCCTTTACCTGGATTGCTGCTGCCTGATGCAGTAGAAGTCTTGTCATCATCCGGTGCAGTTGGTGCCGGGAAATTTGGAGGAGGTGGGAGCATAGAAGTCACTGCTGAACTTGCTCCTGTGTTATTAGATTTGCGCTGCAAAGTCGACAAATCTCCGCTCATTGTTCTTGGGATGTCAGCCTGTAGGGCCCGTCCCTCGTCTACGAGAGGGGAGACAAAAATATATCAATGACTTTTGAAAACATCCGCTAGTAAAATATAAGCTAAGAATAAGAAAAAAATTGGGTAAGATATAAGTTTAGCCCATAACTTGTTAGTTTCAATAAAAAATAGCTGGAAATGCTTCCACACACAAAAGCCGTGATTGATTTCAAAACAAAACTGGTTTCTGTGTAGTTCTTTTGATTTCAAGCATGTGTAAAAGAACTCAACTTGGAATTTACAATTTCCAAAATACATATTATATATTATATACATATTATATTATATTGCATATAATAACATATTGTAACACTCCTTGATAAGGCCAAAATTAGAAAACATTGATGGAACGCTGCAAGTAGTTGGTAGAAAACTACCGTAAGAAAACAATTTTTAAATCTTTACCATATTGTGCAGCATCCCAAGAAAAAAACACAGAAAGCGCGAGCTGCACAAAAAAAATGCTTGGCTTGTCAATTATGATGCTTCTCTACAGTTATTAGTAAATGCAACAACAGAGAAGCAAATACAAAAACTACAAAGAGAAAACGAGGAAAATAGAGAACAACATGGACATCATACCGATCCCTGTTAACAGCTGCCAAAAACCTTGCACCTCATTTTAATGAGTTCCAATGGCTAATCACTCAACTTTTTACAATATAGCTCTCTGAGGAAGAGATATGGTAATATATTTATAATGTTTAACCTCTACCAAGGTTAAAGAAGCCTAAGAAGCTTTATGATAAAACTGGGATGGGAATTTATTTTTATTTTTGGAGAATGTTGTGGCTCAAACAACAAGCAATATTTTGTAAAGTATTCTCCAGAACTCAACAATGCTCTATATCTGATTTGAAGCAATATCTACTTTTCAATAAAAGTATTAAGATTTCTTGCAGTTTAACAAGTTCGAAGTGGCAAGCTCAATAAAGTTGGAGTCGCGCTCTCACAGAAAAGACTTTTTGTTGGCTAACATTTCATTCATAGGAATAATAGCCAATTTCAGAGGGTGTAATATCTTGAAGACCTACATTGAAAAATATTGTTGCTGATTATAATTTTTTTCCTGCAAGCTTATGCATCTCAAGCATCAGTTGATGTGTATTATGGGGAGTTGCCCACTCTTACCAAAATTTACATTCCTCTTGTTAAGGCAGTATTGTTAGCCAGAGAACTATATAAATAGAATGCAGAAGCTCTTGTTGTTAGTTATTGTGACTAGACTACAGACTACATAAAATAATTGAGTAAATACGTGTCGAAGCAGTTCAGCTGAAGATGCATATTTCTAGACTGACTAGACCATTCCACAGGACATGCAAATCATGAGAAATCAAGCCGCAACGCAAAGCACAAAGGAGACAAGGTTAGAGACATCTGCAATTAATTATTGGGACAACGAAAGGGAATTATAGCCTGAGGACCTAATCATTACCATCTACAGAATGGCCGAGGCTCATTTCATACATAGTTATCGGCTTAACCTCAGCATCTCGGTCTAAAGCTGCTAGGTTGGGCTGGCTTAAGCTCAGTTGCTTATTGTCACTGAGCTTACCACTGCCCTTCCCTTTGCTCCAAAACTTCTTCACTCGACTTTTAGCTGTAAGAGAATTGACCATGATCGACTATAAAGGCTGTCTGTTTGATATTGTTGCTCAGGCAGCAAGCAGTAAGCTAAATCATAACAGTGGAAATTGTCACCCCATCAAAAGCTAAAACTGATAAAGCAAAGGTCGCTGGCAGTACGCATGAGATAAGCATTTAAGATGCTTACTAGCTCTAGCAGTTTAATTTATGATGGTTTTTAACGATTTTTTATAGCTACCACATCAACCCATTCAGGAAGTTTTGTTAAGGAGAATAAGGAATAACGCTAGGAGATAACCCATGCATAACGCTGAGGCACATTCTCAAGGTAATTTTAAACCTTTTTAGTCAACAAAGATGTTTTTGCTGCTAAACAAAAATAAACTATTTCAAATCTTTTGCGCACACATTTATAAAACTATTGATAAACTTTGTAGCAGTTTCAATGCATACCTATGAGAGATGTTTCTGGAATGATCCATCCAAGAGACGAAAAGCCTGATAGCAAGCTCTTCCGGCAGCAGAAAAATTGTTGTGTGGCTTATTTACAACAGGGCGTAAAACAATCAATTTGACTTTCCGCAAAAAAATTGTTAAAGCTTTAGTTACTACATTTACTAGCGTGAATAAAACCAAACTAAAACAAACAATTGAATGACAGACTCTAAAACTGAGACCAGACTCAACCAAAGAAAGCATAGCCATAGGTGTAAAACTCAGGGTTCAGCACAAAAGTTGAACTAACCCGGCTTTCGCGATTCAGCTTTATCACTTGCAGGCTGAGCTGGTGGAAGTGGTGCTGGAGCAGCAAACATGTCATCGAGCTCCTACAACATGGCATCTGCTTTGAAAACCAACCAATCGTCAGAGCTTGTCAAAGCAGATGTGTACAACCAATGAAAAAGCAGAAAGACAACAACAGCTAGCCAAGACAGCAATTTTTTTTATAAATATCGAAAATGTACGCTGATCTGTACATTTAGATCTCAATATGAAAAATCCTTTCCAATATTTGCTTCATACGTCAAAACTATGACACGTAGGAGTAACAGTAAATAGTAACTATGACACTAGAGTAAATAAAATTACATATATATCTCAGTGTTTGTCTTCTTGTTAAAACCCTGTGTCCAGTTATAGCAAATAATATCTAGCAATGAAAAATCCGCATGACACTGAATTTGATCTCAGGACCTCCAGATTTACCAGGCGGCGAACTTGACCATTAAGCTACACAAAATACAATGAGTTCATTGAGTAAATAGTCATTACATCGATTAAGATACGCTTAAAGCACTTGCTTGGTATTACCAACTAGCTGTTGACTGTTACACGTAATGATTATTAGGCTGGCCCAAAACGCGAGATTTTAGTAAAGATCTAGCTTTCCAGGTAAGTCACTCAAATTCATTAGGTAATTATTCTATTACTTGTGCAACGCTGGGCATTCACTTAGTGCTCATATAAAATACATTGTATCTAGTTAAATTCACTTTGGAGCCCAAAAAACAATAAAAAATGCCTGAAGTGATCATATATAAAAGTAATGTATTATATAAAACAATTAATTAATAAAGTGATAACTAATAAAAGGTTTATTTGTGCTCTATGTTAGAGACGAATAATTGCAAGTGTAGGCTAAGCACTACCTAAGGTTGATAGCAGAGAGAGCGAGGGATGACAATACATCAAGTAACTTACTTTAATTTACATGACATATAGTTTAAATTTATTAAATATCTTATTTGACTATTATTACAATTTCTTTTTGGTTTTTTATAACTGCTTTTGTTTACTAATATTAAATTTGGAAACGATGTAAGTTAAAATAAATTGAATCAATCATCGCTGCGTATTTCTACCAACACGTCTACCTTCCGACCATAGCATTACCAAAACTACACTTCTGTTCACGTGTCTCTAAAGTAAAGTAACCATTAAAAACTCTTTTTGATGTTAATTACTTTATTAATTTAATTTTTATATATAATTTAGTGTTTACATTTAGTTAATCTTAAACAGTTTCATTTATAATGCATATGTATTATTGTATTTTGTATTAGCTGTAATATTTATTAATGAGTTACTATTGGCTTTTGGTCTGTAAAATAAATGATGTAAATTACAGTGCATTATTGTGAGAGTATTTGTTTTTTAGCATAAGGACTGATCGTTTTATGTAAAAGTTTAGTTATATGGCATTTTAAACACACCAATAGAAGGATCACAATATCTCAAAAACTGGCTGACTTGATTCAATATTTTCAATTGCTTTGGTGTATTTCATCAATGATATACAGCCCCCAAGGATAGCCGACGGCGCTCATATGGGCGGGGTTTAATGATGAAGCTCTGTTGGGATTGACCCGAACACGGCACCCGAACAAACAAATATGCTGAATAAAGCACCTTGTAAATTTACGAATACTATGAACTATAGTGGTTATTTTACTTATCTGTTGAATTCATTTTGTTGTCAAATAAATATAGTATCCCAATATTGTCACCGTTATGATCAGTCAGTTGCCATTCACAAGCATTCGTAATATTAATAGTCACAATCGTAAAATAGCTCAAATTCGGTTTTGAATTTAGATTTTGAGTATGAAAACTACACTGCACAGCTTTGCCTGCTGTCCCATCTTATTGGCAAGGTAAAACAATGTGAAACCGATGAAAGACTTTGTCATTTTATATTAGGGGTGGCAAAATATTAATCAAAAACTAGAAAAAAAATGCCGTTGTTCGAGTAATTATATTCAACTTTAGGCATATACTACGACCTTTACTAATTTTAAAATTACTAAAAGTAGGTAATTTGAAATGTTTTATTTTGAATAGATACATTATTTTGGTTAGGTATTACCCCTACATTGCAGAAATTCAATGTTTGCTATTGTGACCCGCGGGGTCTATTGGCTGAATAAGCTAATGAAACGATAACAGCGATTCGTGTTTTCTAAAACCTAACAAGGCAACGCGACCGCCCCGCGAGAGTTGTGTTTGCTTTGAAACCCAGGCTAGCACAATCCTAATAGAGCTCCATCATTAAACCCCGCCCATATGATAGCCGTCGGCTATCCTTTTGGGCTGTATATCATTGATTTCATCAACGCCTATAGCCGTTTTATCTGATAGATTTATTGATAGATCTATTGAACTGTATGAGGCTATGTATGGCTAGTATGTTGGTGGACCTTAAGTTTCCACTGCATTTTATGAAAAGTTCTGCGTTCTGTTTAAATAAACTGATTTATTTAACTTAAATGCCCATAAATATGAAAACTTTGTTTCTTACTTGAGAAATCCTTCTGTGACCATATTATCCGTTGAATTGAATACTTGAATAGTTAATTTTATTAATATATAATAATCAGAAGTTATAGATAGATACTGATAAATACACTTTATTAACTTCCTTTGGGTAAACACATCTCTAGAACTTGCAGAATACAAACAGATTTAGAGGATGTTTGTTACCTGTATGCTATTAAAGTGAGATGAAGACGGACGCTGTCGTATAGACGCTGTCTTTTGCTCTCTCATAGTCACCTTGACAGGAGAACTATTCGTTTGATTGGCTCCAGACCCTGAAGATCTGCTGTCTGAGTCATAATTGGCCAGTGCGGCATCCAATTGCTCTACAAAATAATAAATACGAAATAGCTCCAACTGAGAAGAAATCAAATTAGTTTTTTTGCACATTCTCATCAAGTGATACTGTCTCAGGCATGTTAAAACGGTGCAGAAAAGTTTTTAAGAATATAAGGAAGAGTTTGTATGCATTCAATCACTTGTGCACTTGTGTTGGTTACATTTTAGAGCATCTTATACAACAAGAAAAAATAGAATGACGCATGCATTGGGAGGAACCAAACGATGAAACTACGACTTGGAGTGGTTATTCACGTGTTTCTTTTAGGTATACAGTCAGTATAATTGAACGGGAAAAGTTTAGGATGGACACATGTAAAATCTATGGCATTTTGATCAAGTAAAACGGAAAGTGGGCGTAATTGTTTACAATAGAGGGTAGAGAGTTGAGAAAGGAGCAATTACGCTTACCCTTGTTAAAGGCATCTACCATTGCAAAGCAGCGTGTTTAAGTCATCATTGCTAGCAGAACTATCTAGACAGACAAGCAGCTATATCACTTAGACCGTGATGTAACTTCTGTGATGAAATCGTTACAGCTAGAAGAGTAATCCTCCCTTAAAACGCCCACAAGCATGCATGCATGAACATACATATACACACATACAAGTGCATCATACAAGATTTTACAGGTTGCAAAGACTAGGGTTTGTCTTTCCTTGCTCAAGTTTTTTGGATTCCAAATGATAAAAGATAGCCGTTGTAGCTGTTGAATTTAGGTATTTTCTTATGAGCAAGATAGGTAACAAGTGGTTAATTCCAAACAATACCATAAAAAGTAAGTGATAGCTTTTGTGTGCACCAGGAAACAAACCTAATTTAAGTTGTTTTGGGTTAGAGTGAAAATTTGATTGAATTTGATTGTGTTTAGTATGAAAATGTAACTATAGTACCTATTCACACCCTGGTGCGCAAATAAAGCACACAGCTACACTGTAAAAGCAAGGATCTTCAATCAATTAGAGTAAAGCATAGCAGAAAGGATCACAAAAGCACATGATAACATGAACTAATATCATAAGGAAGTTAGGTCATGAGCAGGTGCCATAAATCCGTGAAGCAGTGAAAGCACTTTATAAAGTTTGACATACTTGAGTAAAATCCAACTTGACCAAAGAATAAAAGCAGGACCAGCCTACTATAACTATTATAAAAGAGAAGACAATCCCAGGGTAACAAGAGAAAGATTTATGTTTCACAGCAACCCATTCACGCTTGAACACAGTCACACTTACGAAGGCACATATGCAGATGTACCCAGATATACCCAGACATACCTAAACCTACCAAGACATACCACAAAATGCCGAGATGTATTCAGACATACTCAGACATACCCAGATGTACCCAGACGTACTCATACACAGTCACATTCGGTCTGTCATATGCATATGTATCAAAACCAACATTATGATTGATATGTTACTGTTATTGCTATTGTTATTACTAGTAGAATGCATCACCAAAGGAAGGTAAAAAGAGAATTCTTTAAAGTTTCTATCACACTGCTAGAAGAATAAACTAGCAACACGTACTTACAAAGTAAAAACTTGATGCAAGGCAACAGGCACTAAACAACATTATAAACTCTGTTAACTTCGTCTCTCTGGTTCGTATGGTGTCTGATCGCGGCCATTCAGAAACCTCGTAACCTCAACCTTAGAATTATTACATCTCGCTTGAGATGTTCATGATCTCAGGTCGAGAACTCGTGAACTTTAAGAAAGAACAATGTCTACGCGATGTCGGGTAGATGTGTCGCGTATTCTCGGCCCGAGATTAAGAACATCTCGGGCGAGATGTAATAATTCTCAGGTTGAGATTACGAGGTTTCTAAATGACTGCGACCAGCCACCATAGGTGCGAGTAGTAAAAAAAGCAAATGACAAGTGATTTGAGATCTACAGGTGTCATATCAGTAAAGTGCGCCATTCTGAGGCTCTGACGGATTGCGAAGGCTACTCAGCGAGGCAACTTGTAGAAACCATACGTCAATAGATCAAGCCGTAATCATCCAACAGATATTTCAAATGAAAACCGTAAAAGTATCTATGATGTTCTATAGAAAGATCAGTTGAGTATTTCTGCGTGGTTTCTTTCTTAATCTACCAGAGTTCGGTTAAATTATTTGAAAAACCTTGAACTACTAATAAAATGCCATTTAAAATTCTTTTCAAGCCGATACCATGACTGAGCAGTTTTCAGGCAACAAAAATAACCAATGAAGATATTTATAAACTCTACGCTGAACAAATGCTCAAACCTCACTAAATAGGATATCTTATACTCACCAATGGCTGATTTTTCATCGTCTTTCGATGTTCCATTTGGTGTGTCGGGGATAGATTTACGATTGAGAACTGCTGAGGAACTGCCTTGCTGGGCTAAAAATACAGACCACCTATGATGATAATAGCTACATATAGCAAACTCCATTATTTAGGAGTTGTGCACCTACTTTAATTGTAAAATAGCAAATAATAACATCCAATTAGTTTACTTTAATTGAAAAACAAATAATGACACCTGCTTAGTGCACTTTTTGTTGATGTCAGCATTGCATTAGACAAGGCCAAATTTAGTAAAATGCTTTAAAAAATACAATTTTCCTCCAAGTAATAAAAAATCTAGCGCAATACATTAAACACTTTTTGCTATCAGAGTTAGAAACATATACATAATACATTTTATTCCAATGAAAGGCAGCTCAGTTGGAAATAATGAGTGATGAGTTTACCAAAGATACCCATGTCCTCTGCAATATTTTATTCCCAGTATTTTTATGTAATATAATCTGATTTGAACAATTACAATTTCTATACGTTGATTGGGTCAATTTACTTTATAGTTGTAAAGTAAACACCTGATCAAACAACTTCTGCTGTTAATATTGTGTGATATCAAAGCCGTATGCAGAAAGCTGACTTTTATTTTGGGTACTTACTGAAATAAAAGTATTTTAACCTTTTGAGATTAGTTTCACTATTATTTGCACAAATTTTAATTTAGAATCAAGTTCTAAAAATTAGTTAAATGACCTATTTAAAATAAAGCTCTATTTATACATGACAAAAATACTTATACAAGAGTAAAATAACTCAACAGTGACATCTTCATTTGTAGCTTACTGACATCTTCGCTTGACGCTGTCTTCTTTGAGAAGTATAAAAATGGTTTAACTCTAATTTATGGTGACTGCATTAAAAGAGAGAATTGTATTTAAATTTAAAAGTTGAAGTTATTGGAGCATTTTAATTGCTATATTTTTGCTGCTAATTATTTTTTGTATCCACACAGAAAGCATTGCCTACCTGCTATTTTTACCTGCATGCCTACCTGCTATTTTGTAAATGATTTTAAAACTTCATTTCAATTTTAATCTAGAAATTCATCAGCAAAAACAAAAACCTGCAACACAACAATGCCTCTTTTCAAAACTAAATATTCCCGATTTTCACAAACAGAGAAGACAACTCCTAAAAACATATAGTTAAGTCACCTTCTTCCTTTTGGATCTTTCGGTGAGGAAGAGTTGCGGAACCATTCATTAAGCCATTAGAGAGATGGCTTCCTCCATTTTCATGTGTAACTACAGCCCTGACTACCTTCATAGCAAGGACATCCCCTGCCTTCTTGATTACCTGCACTGTCTGTTCATGGCTTGCATGAACAACGTTCACCCCGTCGATCTATAAAAGAGTAGCAAGGAATGCAGCCAAGCTAGAGCTGCAAAACATTATCGTGTCAGCAGCTTCAAGCCCACTCCGTGTTATTGTTTTGTTGGGTCAGATGGCGCACTAGTATTAACAGCCACTCCTCTTCAGGTTCACGGAGAGAGAGAGTTTGACTCTATCTTAATCCCATTAACTAGCCATTGTCTAGCACTAAAATTAGGTCAACCTCATGAGAGAGTAATCTTTGTAAAGCGTAGTTGCAATATTTGCTGTCAGTTTATGGCTCATTTCAAAATCGATCTTTTTCAATAAAACCCACAGCATCTCAATTTATGCTGTAATGAATACCAAAGTGATAACTGCAATCTGTCAAGCAAACCCAGTGTCAAGGTCAATACCAGCATCAGATGTGTCTTAGAATTGCCAGCCATATTTATCATTTTGCGCCGTTATAGGTTGACCTTTTTAAATGAGCAATTAGATCGAACTAATTTTTGTTTATCTTCACTAGCATTACATTAGTTCATGGCTATATTTTAATCAAATATTCATAGTATCAACTTTTTGCCGATCTCATATGTCATGGACAGTAACACAATAACCCTGTAAGCTTGCCAATAACTGATATTACTTTCATATGAGTGCATAATGAAACAGAAGTTAAGTGAAGCCATGAAGCGCTAATAGGTTTAAACAATGGTTTGCCAATCAAAACTATTCTGTCACAATTTTAACAATATTTTTTATTGACGTTCATGAGAGCATCTGCTGAGGTAATATCTGTGTGGATCTCGAAGCCGGAGATACACTCCTGAGAGAAGGGAATTTTGTGCGTCAAGTAAGTATGCCGTAGCAAACTCAATAACACAAAAAAAATGCAGAGCCTCCTCAAGTGTATGTCAAAATACTTTCATCTGTATTTTGCCATCACCCCGTTATTTCACCACCTTCACCGCTCTAGGTATTTACGCAGTGCTCTCAAAAAGATCTGTTATACCAAGAACTAGCAATGAGAAGTGGCTATATTCAATATAGAGCCATAGTAGTCATACGCGGTACAACACAAATATACATACTCATGAATAAACAAGAGATACAAAAGGTTTCTGACCGGCTGAATCACTGGTAGTGTAACTAAGTAACTTCAGTGATATTGTGAGCTCCTTCATTCATTGCTAGTTTTCTTATGCATTTTAGTAAGTATGTCGAAACAGCAATTTAAATCAGTTTTACAAAATTTTACTATTTTACCATTTCTACTTTTAAAAGTAAAAGTAGAAATAATGATGAAATTTAAAAACAAAACTTAAAAATAGTAAACAAGTATATATAAATTAGGTCAATTCAAACCAAATGCGGGTTGGGGCTAGTTGAATTGAGTATTCGTCTCATTCCCTCTGCGACTAACCCTGCATGTTTTACACAACTCTAAGAATGTTAACAACCAGCTAAGGTAAAATAATATGATTAGGCAATAGATCCAACTTCCTGCAAGCATTCTATAGAACTACTGTCAATGTCTAATATTTGGCAGGTAATTTCCAGTTTATTTAAGTTATTACTAAACACTAAGCTCTCTTTCAACATTAAAAACAAAATAATTGCAACAAATTGATTAAAAAACCTTTTTTGAGAGTAGTGACAGCTCCACTAGCATAATTACAATAATCCCTTAATCTCTGCAGTTAATTGGGACCAATGATCCACTCGCTATAAATTAAAATCCGTAAAATACAAACTGGTGAGCCCATATCTACTTAAGTCACTTTTATATCATTCATAGGCATTTTTCTGTTTTCCTTAGATTTATTAGACAATGTTGAAAGTTGAGAGTGTTTACGAGGCATGATGAAGCATGTCACAAGCACTTTGCACTTTACAAAACATAACAAAAAAACCAGTGATTTACGGCAAATGCTACCACAGTATTGCTCATAGAAGAATCTCATAAGGCCAGGGTATGAAATAGATTTATTTATTTAATATATTTTCATTTATGTTTAGTTTTTTAATCTTCTAATGAACATTTTAACCTCCAGAAGTACTGAAGCCAGAAAGCTGAATCACAGAGAAGGATTACTATAAACCTTTTACGTGTGAGTAGAAAGTCTACAGGAAGCTATGACGCTCATCACATACCTCGAGTATGAAATCACCAGCACGTAATCCTGCTTTGTCAGAAACGCTGCCCTTCTCCACGCTGTCTAAATACTGAAGAGCGGGCATTTTTTCTGATGGAACAAACTGTACGTCCAGTTTTTTCAGTTGCTCAGCTGACAAAAGGAGACAAATCATAACTACTTCAAAAATTCAACAAGCTGCCAGCTTTTCATGAAGATCTGTCGGTATAATTTCATGCTGCACAAAGCAAGCAAAATAATATAATGTACAATAATAATGTATATTTATTATTTTTGTATGATATAATTTGAAAAACATTACTATTTGAAATGACACTATTGCCAATAAAGTAATAAATATATATATATATACAATAAATATAACATATTATGCTAAAACTGGCTTTGGAATGCTTTAAGCCGTTGAAACAATGATCATTACCTGAAATTTCTTAAAAAGAAACATGTAACCAAATTTTTTTAGCTGGTGTATTATTCAATAGTAAAAATAAAACTATAAATACAGTGGACCCCTGCCATAACCCTATACAGTGAAGCCCCGCCATGTCCCTATACAGTGGAGCTCCGCCATGTCCCTATACAGTGGAGCTCCGTCATGTCCCTATACAGTGGAGCTACGCCATGTCCCTATACAGTGGAGCCCCGCCATGTCCCTATACAGTGCAACCCTGCCATACGACATTAATTCGTTCTGGCAATGGGATTGTAAGGCAAAACTCTCGTATAGAGGGGTATACAAACCCATAGTGATTATGTAATGCAAACACCCGTTAATAAAAAACATCAACATTTTTTTATACGTACTGTACTATACATATTAAAAATTAGTAACGAAATAGTATATTAACCTTAGTAACTATAGTTAACTATTTAGTGGTTATGATCCACAATAAAATGTAACTTTACTAATCAAACATCATTTTCTTACTTCCCCCTTTAACATTATTATCAATCTCAGGAACCACGGTTAACAAATTAAAGTTATATAATTATATATATAACAAATTGAAGTTTATAGTAGATATTATATTAAACACTATAATGCTTAATAAATTTGATATCGCTTCACTCAGACAAGGACAAGCTTTTACGGCGCACGAAGAATGCTGAATCGAAAGAGAAAGAAAGCATCGCATTTCTTTCAGGTGTTGTGGGAGGAATTTCGGCTAACAGCATATCAACATCCTTGTTATTCCGACAGATTCAGCACACCGATCGCGGATTTTGAATTTTGAGAGGCATTTTTGTTGATGTTGTATGGCTAAGACAATGCCATTATGAGGGGCCAGAAAAACTTTGTGTTCCACATTGTAAAGGGAAAAAAAGCGTAAGACATGAACCCCGTAACCCTGGGTCCATCTGTACTTGCATAATAATTGCGTACTATATTGAGCGAACAACTCCATACTTTATTTTTGCTGCGAATATAAGTGCTTTCTACAGCAAAGGCACAATGTTACATAAAACATTAGCACAGTATTAAAATTTTAATAAAATAGGCCAAGCTGTCATATAAAATTTGAAAAAGTATATTTTTTGAATATTTTTACGCGCCGGGCGACTAGTTAGCGAGATAATACAAGAGGATAAATAACTGAAGCGAATTGTAGAAGTTAAATTTAATTGAAGAAAATGTACCATCTTACGGAGTCAATTATTCTCAAAAGTTCTGTAAAATATTGAACCAACTAATGCAAATTTTAGTCTCGTAGACTAAATAATCATTTGACCTATATTTGACCTGTATTTGACCTGTATTTGACCTATATTTGACCTGTATTTGACCTGTATTTGACCTATATTTGACCTGTATTTGACCTGTATTTGACCTATATTTGACCTGTATTTGACCTGTATTTGACCTATATTTGACCTGTATTTGGCCTGTATTTGACCTATATTTGACCTGTATTTGACCTGTATTTGAACTATATTTGACCTGTATTTGACCTGTATTTGACCTAGGCGCTTTATTTACAAAAGGCTTTGCTTAGTATGATGATTTAATAGTTTCAAATTTTGCTGTTTAACTGTTGCACGCCAAAAACATCAATACCGTTCAAGTCAGCTGACACTTTTTGTCCTGTCACTGTATCAGGAAGGTTCTATTGTATATTAACCCTTTCGCAGGCGAATTTTCAGGACTATATCAGACCCCCTGAGCGAATTAATTTACCAAAAAAGCAATTTCTTTTAAAAAGTTTATACACTCTTTTGTATGTTATTATGTGCGTAAATCTATGTATAAACGTGTATATGTATACATGTATGCGTCCATATGTATATATGGATCAACTAAATATATCTACTAAATCTGAAAAGTCACAGTCAGCTGTGATTCTCTCAGTAATGCTGGTACTAGTACTTGCTGTATTAGAATAATCTCGTGGAGTTCCCTTAGAGATCGCCATGGCGATAAACTAAATTCAAACTCTCGAAGCTTTCAGTAAATAGAGGCTAAAGCAGAACCAAGAAGAAAAAACTTGCAAAATTATTTAGAACAATTTTCTTTGCAAATTTTATTTATTTATCACTGCTTAAAACAACTTTAGAGGCTAACCGAAGCCAATATATCGTAGCTTGCTATTGGTCAGAAAGGTAAACAACAAACAGCATTTAGCTAACCACAAACCGCAATAAAAAAATGTTACTGTGGCGACAAAAATGTCGCTCTGCCCATTTGCGATAGTATTGCAAAGCGACAAAAATGTCGCCTTGCCCGTAAAAGGGTTAAAGTCATTACAAATCGAATGAAAGTTTTCATTTCTATGCTCAATCAAAAACTGTAGGTTCAAAGAGAACCCATAATATATAATTTATAAAAAGATTTATAAAATTAAATGCAACCTTCAAATAAAAATATTGAAAAGACTCTCATAAAAGTTCAAATTCAAATCTGATGACTAAAATTGCTTTTATTGACGGGAAGGTTTGATTGACTGGAATATGACCAAAGCCGTCTTTTCTGCTCAATTAAATATCAGCGTAAGCAACCATTTTGTTTTCGATTGTGAAGTGGTCTACATTTGCAATGTACATAGTTCATTTTATAAATGTACTAGCTGTGCCACCCGGCGTTGCCCGTGTAATAGAAGAGTACTTGGACAGAAGATTGATTTGTATTTAACATATAACAACATTTGCCATCCTAACTTTCAAACTTCATATCATGAGAAAAGTTTTTTGTCTTATAAACAATGAGAAGTAGTGAGAGTTTTGCTATTAGCCAGTTTAATAATGTGAGCGAACAGCTTATTGGGACGTTATTCTATGACCCGCGTGATACATAAAGCAGTTAGGTATTGCTCTGGTATAGTGACTTATATTGGCAGGTTAGCAATTTGACTTCCGTAGTCCGGTGGGCTAGGCGCAAGACTAGTGAGGTCCGAGGGTCTAGGTCCGAGATCGAATCCTCTTCGGTACGGAATATTTATTCCAAGATTTTAAGATCTATGGACGGATTTCCGACACACGAACACACGGACTTTGAGAAATATATATATAGATTTATTTCACCTAGGAGTACATATTGTATTCTTTATAGATGTATTTATTTCACCTAAGACTACATATTGTATTCTTTATAGATGTAGTTATTTCACCTAGGAGTACATATTGTATTCTTTATAGACGAATTTATTTCACTTAGGAGTACATATTGTATTCTTTATAGATGTATTTATTTCACCTAGAAGTACATATTGTATTTTTTATAGATGTATTTATTTCAACTAAGAGTACACACTGTATCCTTTATATATGTACTTAGTTCACCTAGGAGTACATATTGTATTCTTCATAAATGCACTTGGTTCACCTAGGAGTAGAGGTTGTATCCTTCATATATGTGCTTGATACACCTAGGAGAACATATTGTATCCTCTATATATGTACTTGATACACCTAGGAGTAGGCCTACATATTGTATCCTTTATATATGTACTTAGAAAACCTAGGAGTACACATTGTATTCTTAATAGATGTACTTGGTTCACCTAGGAGTAGAGGTTGTATCCTTCATATATGTGCTTGATACACCTAGGAGAACATATTGTATCCTCTATATATGTACTTGATACACCTAGGAGTAGGCCTACATATTGTATCCTTTATATATGTACTTAGAAAACCTAGGAGTACACATTGTATTCTTAATAGATGTACTTGGTTCACCTAGGAGTAGAGGTTGTATCCTTCATATATGTGCTTGATACACCTAGAAAGCTGAATGCGCTGGTGAATTAAGCTTAAGACTCTTCAGGTGAAACTGAGAGACAACTTGTCATGCCTGCATCTTGCCAAGATTTCAGTTCTCGTTACTCTTGTCCTTTATTGACTACGCCCAATCCCAACCAGCATTGCCAAATCTTGACAGGTTTTCCTTTTAATTTTTGGCCAGTCGCCAATAACTTACCATCTACTAAAAATCAACGCTGCAAAAACTTTCTGAGATGTGACAGTTGTATAGGATTACACAGAGCAAAAGAACACTTTGAGATGTTTCAGAAAGCTTGGATTATTCATCACAAACCAAATCCATGGTTAACTGCCCTTTGTTTACAGGATATCACAAGATACATGTACTTGCCAACAATAACCTTGGCCTAGTGCCAGCCAGCCCTTTCAGTATGTGGCAGTAGTTGGTTGAACCAGTTAAGCATATTTTTACTGCAGCAGATGACATGGTCTCACTGCATAGCTGTCACACTTCTTTAGCGTGTACAAGTATATATATCATGAAATTTTTAACCAGCTGTGCTAACATAACCCCATAACATTTCTCTTATAAACATGTATGTTAAAACGTATCTTTTGAGTATTTTAATGCTTTTTATTTAATGCTATGTATAAAATTTAACAATGTAACGTTTCAACTATGATTGCGTCCAAATGGTCAAGTATCAACCCATCAAAATGCTATGATGTGGAGAGCAGGCTTAACTCAACCATCTTTGTTATAAAGATCTAAAAAAACTACCTCAAAATACGCTTGACTAAAATAGATTTGATTCAGTAGAAATGTAAATCGTAGGCATATAGTTATGACTGCGTTTCTGATTTTGTCTTATCCTTGGCTTAGTAGTAGATATAACTACTACTTCAACTTAGAAAAGTATTATTGTAACCTGATACTACAAAGGTCCTCTTTACCACTGGTATGTTTTAGTCCAAACTAATTATAGCAACAATTCAAAGCGGATAGACTTAAACAAGTTTGTTATGAGTGGTGATGACGAAACTCCTATCTATTGTGCGGTTTAAGCTGATAAACAGTGTTGACTGCAACTGTATGGGTTGATTTGCATATCCATCACTAGTGGGTCAAGGATACTCATTCTCTCACCCTTTTAGCATTGTTTAACAAGAAAACCACAGAGCTACAACTGCGGCAATGTTATAATCCTATCATGAGTCAACAATGAAATAAACAAAACAACAAACTGCGTCTAGTCACCATTGGGAAAACAACTGAAAACTTACTCTGAGCTAACAGTAATTATTGTACCTTCCCTTCCTAAATTTAAGTTGAGAGATGATTAGGTATGTTACACCCATTGTAACGGCGAGCGAAGTTTCCTTCAACCCCCAAGCAATGCTTTCCAAACTTACACAACTTGTCTCATTTGCATTGTTTGTGGAAGTTCATACCGGCAAGGCGTAAATGCCACCGTATGTAGGGCAGTCTACTACCATTTATTATATCAAATTGTGTCTGCTGTGTTTGAAATCTGCTGATTAAGGAGAAAGGATGAAATTCAAAAAATTTAGTTAGGCTAACTAAATTGATAAAAAAATCGTCAAGCTAACTTTGCTGAGTACGTTAATATAACCAACTAGATATGATAACATACCCTACTGCTTGTGATAACATACCCTACTGTATATGGTAACATACCCTACTGCATATGGTAACATACCCTACTGCATATGGTAACATACCTATTCCAAGTGATAACATACATTACTGTGCGTAGTAACACACCTTACGGTGTAGCTTATGGTAGGCTATTTTTGCAAATCTGTTCTGTTTCAAGTATTCTGTAACTCAGGGAATTTTTGCATGTTTTCTTGGCAAATATTGCTAATCTAGCAAGCAGGTAAGTGTGCACTTACTACTAAAATGAGAAACATGTTTGATCTGCTTCGTTCAAGTTGTTAGGTAGCACTTGTGCTCACTTAGAATGAGTTTCTCTCAGGATATAAACTCTGGCATATTAGATGCCCACATTTACCATAGAAATCTTGGTAGATGCAGTGAGAGGCGAAGCTAGTAGTCATTTAAAATTTTGATGATAAGCCTTTTACATTCTGCTGACTAGACTAGCAGTTTGAAAAATCTATAGCTTAGTTCATTTTAATTGGCTATCGGAAAATTGAATACACCATCAGAGATATTGAGTGTGTTGCTGCTATTTCCTGTAAACGACAGTACTTTAATATTTGAATAAAAGATCATTTTGCATATTACGAACAAAAGAAAATGGATTCAGTAATAATTGTGCTGTGCACTGATTGGTTGTTTCGAGGGACTCCCTCTCTTGAACTGTTCAGCACTATATTCTTTAACATTTTTGGTGGTTATTCAGTACATGCTAGGTAATTCTTATTGGTTTCAACTTTTTCGCTACTAAATAATTTTTTTTACCGTGAAATTAGTACAGATTCGATAAAAATGAATATTTAACAAGGCGCATATAAAAAATCAGCCGAGGTTCATTGAGGTCCATTCTACAATTAGTAAAACTTCTGTAGCTATAGTCTGACACAACTGGTCATTGCTAAGAAAAAAATTGTGATAAAAACATAAGTTTTTGCAAAGCGAAGCAAAGCTCTGAATTATATGAATACATTTTTTTGGCTAATGCATGCAGATTTAGTGTGCTCTCGGGTTACGATGACCCTGTTATACAATTTTTCACCTTATGATGCAGAACACGCTGACTTTTCGCCCTTTTCATACAAAATATTTTTTGCCATACGAAATCAACAACAATGTTTCTCAAAATTCAAATTTGGCAGTTGGTGTGCTGATTACGACCGAATAGCAAATATGACAATGCGCTATTGGTCGAAATCCTTCTAACAACGAAAGAGATACGATGCTCGATCTTACTTAGTCTGGTGTTATTCATAATTAGTTATTATGGAAACGAAATTCGAAACAGACAGGTGATAAAATTTTAGTGATGAAAAAGTTCTGTAAAATAGTTAAAAATGCATGTATATACTGCCACTTTTCTTTAACTATGTGTTTAGTAAACTAAACTCATTTAAGGTAAAATCAACATTTATGTTATACGTCTTCCTCGAAAGTAAGAACTTTTGCAATATGTACTGAACATATTACATTGTAATGGTACATTTTATTGCAGATCATAACCACGAAATACACTAAAGTTACTGTAGATAACTATAGTTACTAAGGTTAACATATTATTTTATTACTAATTTTTAACACATACGGGTACGTGTATAAAACTGATGTTTTTTACTGAGGAGGGGGGTAGGGGTATTGGGGAAGGGTGTTTGCATAAGATAATTACAATGGGTTTCTATACCTCTCCTACGATGGCCGACACTAGAGCAAATTAAAATTCCATGGTGAGGGTCTACTGTAATTGTTTACTTTTGTCTATGCACAGATACGATAGGCTAATTAATTAACTACTCACTAATTAGAAACATTTTGTACAAAGTCTGCTATAAAGCCGCACCATGCAGCTCTGGATCATAAGCAAATGTTGTGCTAAGATGCAACACCAGGCTCGTCGTACGCAAAGAGTTAAAAAGTCAAAATTCAAGTTATAAACATCGAAAAGTGATGGCACTGATCTAATAACACCGCCATTTTAAAAGTCATCACTTGGATCAAAGCAAGCAGGTTATTATACCAAAAGTACGAACACTACATTTTCTCACCACTTAGATGAGTATGTGCAACCAACTATTAAAATGGCTGACTACTCATTCATACAAATCTACTAGTTATAAAGCTAAGAGCCATTTTACTGTCAGTCTTGGAACTAGACAGTTGGTTACAGGCAGCTTGATATCCAGCAGCAAAAACAGGAACCTGCAGTGTTGACTCTTAGCTATGCCTGGTCTCTCACAGAGTGTCAGTTTGTAATTGTTTGTTTAACAAGTTTCTATGTTCAGAGAAGCCAAGTTAGCAATTACGTATACAAACATATTGGTAAAACCCAGTCACTTCAAATGAAACCTTAAAAAGTTTTAGTTGAACTTGCTGATTCTCAGAGTCACCCCGAACTTGACTAAAAACAACCAAATGAGTGGAAACTTTGGCGGTAATTACATGTATCACTATGTTTCCATGATTCTGAAAATGATTCCGAAAAAGCAGTGTCTGACAGCAGATGAGAATTTATAACCAGACACCTGTGTAATCCGCAGCAGAAACCTGAGGCGTGCACCAATGTAGCAGACTTCTTTTTGAAGATTGTTGAATCTCTCTCCATAAAAACTACCAAAGTAGTTATTGTAACATTAAGGAAATATAAAATTCCACAAACTTATTGAAAACTTCTCAAATCAAACAGAAAGTAAGGCTTGACTCACCTTTGGCTCCTCGTAATACAAATCCATATCCCTTTTTGGTTCGCGCCAGCACCACAGTACGTACCCCCTCGCCTCTACAAAGATCAACAGATGCATATCTCTCACCAACATCCTCCAACTGATAGCCCTCACTCGTCATCCACTGACTGACTTTAGACCTATCCGCCCTGTTTAGTCGCGCTACACCAGGTACCAAAACATCAGGTATTTGAAACTGAATATATTTTTCCATATTCCTTCTTTTCTCCAGAGCAGCGGTCATGTCCGTCGTGTTATCAGTAGCTCGTTGTTTGTATTCTAACATCCAATCAATTGATAATTGTAGGAGTACTTGGAAGCGATGCGCATGATGATGACAATAATAGTCGGAACTATGTTTAGATTGTACACAACGAGAGCTAAGTTGGAACTAAGTAAGCAAGAACAGAGAGAGGAGCCTCATTAGATATTCATGACTCCACAACTAGAAATATGGGATACTCCTTCCTGGCGACGGAGGTGTTGCAATCAACCTTTTCCTCATCAATGCGCTATTGTTTATTCGTTAAAAGATTAAAATATGAAACCAATGAATCGCCTCGTATCATGGATCATAAAAACTGCCGCATTTGTAGGCATTCAAACCCACAAATCAATTTTAAGACGTATCACGTTCTGTCATATATGAATCAAGCATTAGGACTGATACAAACTGAATCATCATGGCTAGTACACTCAGTTAACTTAACTAGTTTAGCCCGAGATGTTTGTACTGACTACATCATAGTAGCAATATAAATCCACTTGCCCAGCCATAATTAGAGAGCCAATCTCGAACATATTAGCCTATGTCAAGGAACACAAGTGGGTAAATTAATTTATCTTCATTTTGCAATCAAGAAATGGCTTACTCAATTAAAATATACTGGATTCTGTGAACAGACTTTGCTATTCCAGTTCTATTGCTTTTCTCCTTGTAATTGTAACTCATATACGCTTAGTACAGAAGCGCTTTCAAAGGTAAGACAATTTCACACAATTCCAACACACCCTTGAGGTCGCTAGTCCTACTAACCATCACAGCTCGGCTGCTTAATGTATGACACAACGTAGGACACAACGTATGACAGAACGTAAAGATAAGAGCCGGTACTATCACTCCTCTAAGGAATGTAATACTTTGCATTGGTAATTATTGAGTGATCTCACTTTGTTTCTAGACAACAGGTGTGAGGTTTGACATCTTAAACTTTCTTTTCATTGTTTTTCTCACTTCTGGTGCTTTAATAAAATGCACAAAATAAAAAAGCTGTACAGTAACCCTCCCCTAGTGCTATAATACTAAAAATTGTGAGAGTTTGTGAAGCAGTTTATTCTGGTAAAAGAGACTTTCTCTTTACTGTAACTGCTGCCTGAGCAGCACCATTTTATGTCTGGCAGCCTGCTCCTGGCACATATACATGTATAATCACTTCAGCATACAAGTTTCTAAAATACAACGTAATATTGACCCAGTATTGAAGCTACGCCCAATCAATACAATATATGTTTAAAATTTTTTCGGAATAATGTAGTTTTACAAGTAAAATTAAAGAGACTGATGACAATATAAAAACATCAAAAAATGTAGAAAAAATATAAAAATGTTAGCTTAAACATAATTTAAAGTAAGTCAGAGTAAGTGTCATCACATCTACTTCCAAACCTACATATCGCCGAGCCTACACTTCTGTAGATGTCTTCAAAGTAAAACAATATAATCCCTTATTTTATCGTTTATTGTTTTATTACTTTAGTTTTTTATAAAATCTAGTTTTTTAAACTTTTTTGGACAACATAATTGACTATAATATTAATACTATTTGTAAATTACCTGCAGTAGTTATTAAGAAGGTATCATAGGTTTTTGAGTTGAGGAATCAATTAAACAAATGACAGTGTATTCTTATGAGAATACTTGCTTTAATATAAAAAGGATTTGACATATGAAGCATATCATTACATCTCACCACATAATTGATGTATCAGCACACTATTGATATTTCAGCATACCATTGGTATCTCAACATACCATTGATATCTCAACATGCCATTGATATCTCACTATAAAATTGATAAGAGAACTATTCACCTCTAACAGCCATCTTTATAATGGGTGTTTAAAGAATGCTTATATTCACTTCAATTAATAGATAAAATAAATCATTAACTTAATGAAAAACCATAACGACTTCTTCCAAAAGTGTATTGGGAGGACGATTACCAGTCTTAAGCTTTATCCAAGAGACTATAGTTGAGTTTATCTCACAAAGCCGTTGTAAAAAATCCGCTTCGCTTAACTTCAATTATAAGATAAGGCTGGAGTATTTGTTTAGGCAGAACGTTGGTAAATATTTTGCAAGATTCGAACAAACACTGCTATAAAGACATGATTTTAGATAGGGTTTAAACCCTACTTTATGTAGATGAAATTAATTTTAATTGTTATTTCTATATTATAGGCTACATAAAATAATTATGCATTTGGAGCAAATACTCATTATTGAAAATATTTAATTAGGTGTTATTTTGGCTTCTTTAGTAACAACAAACAACTGAATTTGTAAAATAACAATTCTAACTATTTGTGCAGAACATCGTCATACACTCAGGGTTGGACAACTCCTTTCCTGAGATCTAAAAAAGATGGAGCAACCTTTACTATTAATGCTAACGAGGTACTTAGTCTCTGGACAGCCTTATTTACATGCTTGTTCAAGTCTACAAAAACATTGATGGTTTTACTAGAATGGGTGGGATATATTTTATATGTAAATTTTTGTTACAGAAGGCCGCAGGATTGGTGACCACAGCTCTCACTATGCAGGCTGGAGGTAATAACCCATCATCTCTTCATTTCCTCAAATATTTCTCCTGTCAAGTGCTACTTCAACCGTGTGTGGTCACTTGTTGAGGCAGTAATCAGCATGAAGGTCACTATAAGGTCACTATTTGTTCTACTATAAAAGCTGACTTTGCTTCAGCACGACTTCAAATTTTTTGGGAGTTTTTCAGAATTTTTGGTGAAAGAAAGAGGTGGGCATGCTCTGGTACGTGGTACATGGTACATGCTCTGTTCTTTCTGTCTCATGGTCTAATTTACTCAGAACGAAATTTACCGATGTATATTTGTAAACTTGGAATTATCTTCTCAATGCTGCTGATGTAACACGTGACTGACACGATAATTATTCTATGGCTATTGTTCAATCGATAATGTTATTATTATTGTACCGATGATATTATTATATCGATAATATTGATAATATTCCACGAGGGAATCCAATAAAGATTTTTTAGCATGTACAAAATGTATTTGTTATAGCACAAGTGTTTGATTATCGTAGTCTACAAACTATTTATAGATTTCGGGCTATGACTTTAAACGATATATTGCTATGCATTCAGTTATTGAGTGGAATGTGTATTAGTTTATACACCCCAATCAAGGCACAAAACTATCGTCAATTCTCTTAAAATTTGAGAGATTCGCAATAAGAACTGGGATGTATCATATGGACCCCAATCATGTAACCCTATAAAATCTCATAATTGGGGTCATAAACCTAGTTTAAAAATGTTGAAAGTTCTTTTAAACTGGAAGCATAGGTAGCAAAACAACCACGCAAAATTGCTCACATCCTAGCAAAAAAATTATTGACATTAAAGCAGATTTTCTCTTTTGTACTCTCAAAGCTATTCACCATCATAAACTACTGTGAATAGACTAGGTGACGTCTACTCGTCTTTGATGAAAAAAGGTGGGCGGCGAAAATTTGATTTGTTGCATATTTAACTCTGATTTCAATTGACCAATAAAATCACAGTATTAGAATCACAGATTTTAAGACGCATTCAAATTCCATGATGTAGATATATTAGCAATACAAACAATTTCTTTTGTGGCAAATCAATAAATTTGTGTACATAATCTCCATATTTACGCTTGGGCATTAGCAGTCTTTTTATGCTGAAACAATTATCAACAGAATTACATTACAGTTCAGTGTTACCTCTCTGACTAAGTTAATGTGTAGTAATAGAGAATAGAAGAATTCTTTAATGAAAGTAAATATATATAATTTGTTATTATAGCAAAATTTTCACCTTCAGAACATCTCCGACTACCCTGCAATCTGTGCATTGCTCAGCAATCTGATTTAATGAATATGTAATCTAACATTCAATCATTATTTCATGTTCAAGGTTTATAGCAGACATGGCAGGCATTATTAATAGACATAAATTTGTTTTTCAGTAGGCTATATGTATATATAAACAATTGCTTCTTATCTTTGTAATAAGTCAATGAACTAATCAGGAAGTCATCTACAAGGAACTTTAGTAATGCTTTAGTTATTGTAGCCACATTCAGGGAGCCAAAAATGGATCTAAGGCTCAACAGCAGAAAAATATTTTGGTTCACTTATTGAAATCTGGCCAGCATTTCTTCCAAGTATTAATAAGACCTACTCCCAAACCACTGTGTGAAATTTTAACTTTTCACCTCTATAAGGAGCCGCGATAGATTTTGCTGTTGTAGGAAAGCTTGCATTATAGGAAAGTTTATGCTTGTTTTTATGCTATAGAAAAATGCCTACTTTGAAGTAGCCTACTTTGAATGCTAAGATGCATTAAAGCCTTTGAACTAACAAATCAAAAATTGTGACTTTTTTTAAAACCCTAGCGGCATTGGTCAACAAGGTTATAACCAAAGTTTATACAAGTCCACAGGAGCATGACACCTTCTGCCAAATGACCTGAGCTAGAGCATAACATAGGAGATGCAAGAAGCGCAGGACAAAAGCGGCTGAATGGTACCAAGTTTACTGTGGAGGGGAGAAGTATGAGCTGGCATTTCCTTGGTATGCAAAGTATTGCAAGGAAATGAGTCTATTGATTGCATGTAGCACTTTGCTACTTCAAACACTCACAATGCACACCAACTACTGATCGGGCTAATTAGTACCCTAGCCAACTCATGCCCAGCTACTGCAACTTGTCCAAACACTCTGAGACTGCACTACTTACCGTCGTTTTGGTGCGATGTTTTTTCCCTCTTCCGCTAACCAATCTGAGTAGAGTGAATCAACAGTCGTCACGGTTTTGTTTCCACTCGGTATGTTGTCTGCCGATATTGTGGAAGATTTTTTCTTCTTAGAAAACATTTTCGAGATTCTAAAGGGAATGCTAAACCGTTCGTTAAAGCTGTCACTACGAGATGGCCGACTTTGAGATTTTGTCTCCGAATTCAATCCCGACAATGATTGGGTTTCATTCATGCAGTCTTCCGCGTCATTAGATGACGGCGTTGATGGGGTGTCTACATCAATCTCTAAATCCAATGAGTGAGATCTTGGCTTCGGTTGGCGTTGCGGGAGAGCAAGTCGAGGCAAACTTGAATAGTCAACCTTTAGTTCGCTGTCATGCGAAACCCTCACTTCAACTACCGGCAGCACCTCTAAAGGAGGTTTGCTTTGTATCGATGAAGAGGCACTGTCTTTGACGCGAGTGCTAGAAAAGGATTTCCTCAATGGTGGACACGTGTCCAATACTTTTGGATTAACAACTCTAACAGACGAAAAATGCCGTAGACCTTTGCGTGTATCCTCCGAATGCTTTCTTTGGATGAGAGTCACGCCAGCCGTTTTTTCAATATTTTCCGTGAGTCCCAGTGTTGAGCTGCTATTGATCTCTTCGGTTGGACGCAAACTAAAATGCTTTAGCTGGTTAAACTGATCTTGAGAAGTGCTATTTACTCCACTCACCACTGGACAACTAAAGGCAGGTAAGCTATCAGCTAGAGCCTGATAAGATGCAGACAATTGAGAGCTAGAGTGAGACGAGGGAATGCTACTTAATTCTCCATCTGTAGCTGATATGCCTATCAAATGACTGTCAGATGACTCAGCGGTCAGCACATTGAGGCAGGTGTCTGTGCCGCCAGCTAAAGTGCATGATAAGCCTGATTCATCTCCCACCGCCACACCAGTTACATTATCTGATGCACCAGGCATGTTCCCAAAGGTAGAAGGGGGAGGAACTACACACATACCTTTGGGGTGATTTTCACTAGTCGCATCGCTGTCAAATATTTCTTCATCATCTGAAATGGAACTCGTTACAGCAACTACTTCTACTGGATTCGATTTTGCTTCATTTTTCGAGCACGAAGTGTCTTGTTGGAATTTTGAAGTATTCAATAAAATTGCATTTTTATCTAAGTAGTCACAATCTTTAGTAAGCTGATAAGATTTACTCAATGCATATTTTGGCATGGTTTCAAATTTGAGTTGTACAGGACTCACACTTAACATGCTAAAGGAATTGTCTGACCTTGCGCTTGAGCTAGTAGGTAGTACTCTCTCCTCTCCATCGGTGAAGACAACAGAGTCGATGCTAGAATCTGTTTTATCTAACAACCTGGAGATAAGTGCGTCATCTTGTCCACTTGAAGCATTCAAGGTGGTGTCAGATGCATTCCTTGCATTAATAGATATTAAAGGCATTGTATATGAAGGCAAATCCCTCAAGATTCCAGAATTGGCCCCTAGATGTGGTTGTGATGGAAAGTCTATCGAAAAATCGATCAAATCCCTAGCAGTGTGACTCGAGTTACAATTGGTGAGGATACTCTCGTCTGGTTTTTCAGGAGACAATGGCTCAGTATCACTAAACGAGGCGAAATTAGTTGAAGAAAGCCCGAGTAAGTCTATGTTATGTGTCGTAGGAGGCTCTGGAAGCCTGCCTATCCAAATCTCTCCGTAGTCACTGTGCAATGATTTTGGAGAAGTTAATGAAAGTCTAGTACCAATCTCTAAAGTCTGTTTCTGCTCTGTCCCTGCTGCAGTATTAAATGACTGGCGAGAGAACTGATTACCTGTATGGTAATTACAGGGCTTATCGCCTGCATTACCATTTTCATCTAGTTGCACCAGCTGGCCGGATACCATCTCCACACCACTCGCGCCACTTTCAACATTCAGGATGTCAGACGATGAGCTCATCGACCCGCTTGTGTTACCAACTAATGCCGCTCTATTATACGCCATTCTCTCTGCCAGTTGCCTTGCTTCGGCCTTATCTACCTCGATTCTCGCTACTAAGCTCTGCTTATTTCTACTTTTGGAACTCCGCGGTAAAGATAGCGAGTCTCTCTCTTGTTTGGTGTGTCCATTGAAGTTTGAGCCAGTCGTCACGAGCGAAACTTTCCTTCCTTCCGTCGCTAATTCTTTGTGGCTTCTACACTTTCCGATAGCAGACGATTCTCCATCTCTTTTTAAAATAGGCTTCAATGGCAGTTCAAAGTCTCTCTTTTTCTCACTCAAACTGCTTCGACGAAGGCTGTTGTGATGTGTGATGGCTTTATTCACCTCTGTTGACTTAGTAGATTTCACCTCGTAACTCTTCTTATCAGTCTTCCGACGACCCATCGAGGTCAGCGATTTGCTTCGCTTACGCGATCCTTCTGTCGTTTCACGCCTGCTTCTATTATCTCTCGAGCCTTGTCTCTCTTCTCGACATCTTCTCAAATTATCATCATAGCTGTTAATAATAGTCCTTGTGGTGCTAAGCTTCTTCTCGCTGCTGTGTGCTGAGCGGGATAAGCGTTCTCTGCTGACTATTTGCTCTGTATCATTACCAGCTAAACGTTTGGGCTTTTGTTTGCCCATGTCAATGCACTGCGGAGCTATGCGAATTTTACATTAGCACCACACTATAATGTAACATTCTGGCAAAGCGCCTCTATTGCACTGCGAGCGGCAGCACTCAAAATGATCATCTACAGAAAGGTATTGAGGCAGCGGGTTATTCAGGAGTTCACACGGCTTAAGGAGCTAACGCACCACGTGTGACAACATTGAATAAATAGCCACCTGCTCTCGCGAACACAGCGACCTAATCCAGCGGTTAACCTCTATAGCTCTGTCCATTCATCAGATGGATAGTGTTGTGATTAATGCATAAGGCAACCCCAACCATTGTTCCATCTTTTCACTAACTGTTTACTTTCCTAATAATCACCACTAAAAGCTTTATTTTGAAAACTAATTTGTGCTAAGGGTAATAATTACCTATTTCTTTTATACTAAGTGGTCATTAGCACAGCCTTTCTCGCACAGGTGGGATAACTCCTGCCAAAATATGCTTTATATAAGCTTTCATACCGCTAGAGCTTTGCACAAAGCATTTCTGCTCATCTGGTTATTATATTCTAATTTTATGCATAAGCATGTAGCAAATGACCTACCAGCTGAAAATAAGCAAAAAACAATGTTTTGTGTTATATTATACAAACTCTATACATGTAAAAATATTCATTCTAATAATAATTAAAAAAAGATACATTTCTCTATTTTCAAATGTGCTGAATAATTTACAATACGGATGCATGATTTGTTTTTAATGTTTTTTGCATGATCTTTCATAGCGATCCGTGAAAGATCATGCAAAAAGGTCATCTTTTCAATCAGCGACTGCTCAGCTATGTGACCAAACTAAAATAGGGTTTCAAACAGTTTCAACAAGCTCAGCTTCATTATCGGGAATTTAAAAAAAGTTTTGGAAAACTAACATTTCATGTTATCTTTAACTACTTAAGTAATTAGATGCTAACAAACCAGAATTTTATCCTTTCTGTTATACATTTTATAGTGTAACATTGAGCTCCATGCTAACAGCCTATAATTGGATATCTTAAATTAGTGAGATCCTGGGCTATTTCATTTTAGAAACTTTGTTATAGTTGCTGATATAAACAGCTCGACTAAAGCCAGAAGCTCACTCTTACATACAAACAAAGCTTGAAGTTCTGTTATAAGAAAAATTAGACATGAGAGCACAACTCCTAAACTTCCAAAAATTACACAGGATAATGAAACTCTTGGTGCACTATAATCGACAATCTGGTGGCTCAAAACTTATATAACATTTTCAAAATAATTACATCTGCTGAAAAAACTCAAAAAGCCAGTCCGTGCAAGATAAATGTTTAGATTAATTACTACAACATTAATTAATTAATTAGATTAATTAATTACTACAAGTTTTAGGTGTGCACCTTTCTGGTTCACCAGCTAAAACACAAAAACATACACTCCAGTAATCTATCCCTCCAATCCATGCTCTTCATAGTAACAATTAATATTTCATATCTAATACATAACACGGCGTCTTTCTTATCAAATGCTCTTCTACTAAAACTAGCTAAGCACTTCTGACTCAGTACACTAGACCCTTGCAATATTATAATATTATATTTTATATAATATTATAATATATAACATATATACTGTTATATATATTTTATATTATAATTTATTTATTATAATATATATATAAATGTATATACAATAAATATAATATTTATTATATATATTATAATATATATTATATATAATATATTTTATATTATAATTTATTTATTATAATGTATATAAATGTATATACAATAAATATAATATTTATTATATATATTATAATATATATTATATATAATATATTTTATATTATAATTTATTTATTATAATGTATATAAATGTATATACAATAAATATAATATTTATTATATATATTATAATATATAATATATATATTATATATAATATATATCTTCTATATATATGTAATGTATATGTAATATATAATATTTATTATTATATATTGTAGTATGTATTATATATGATATATATAATATAATTTTCTATGTAATATTATATATGATATAATACTATATACAATATTATATATAATATTATAGTATTCTACCATTAATCAATGGAGATATACTCCTCATTCAAAAGCCTTGGAATGGCGTCATTAAACTTCCTAATTATGAAAATTTCCATTTCCTGTCATATTTGTCAATACAGCATCATACTTTGTTAATCCAAGGCAAGTCTATCAGCTTTGAACAAACTGTCAACGAAAAGCTGCAGAAGTACGAAAAGCTGCAGAAGTACTTTACTTCCTCCATAGGTAGCTGCGACCATTTTTATTAGTGGTATAACAATTGCCCATATATACAATGTAATTGGAGAACTTACCGGGGCATGTCTTGTGAAAACACACTATTGTACGCTTGCTGTCTTTCTATAGCTCTCTCCTCTACCATACTCTTACTGCGAGAGCCTAAAATAAAAACACGGAATTCTGTCTTTTGCGTCCAACAATGGCTATGGCGACACGCAGCTTCTCAGTTTGCAAGCTTAGAGTCGTATGCAAAGCTCTCCAAATCTTATACAAATAGTTATGACAAGTGCTGACTCAGTGAGCGGCATTGTTCTACATTTTGTTCTTAGATGAAAAACAATACGCTATAAATAGAATTGTTTTATTATTGTTTCAACAAAAACTGTTATTTCTAGATTGTATCAAAACAATAAAATTTGATTTATAATGACATCAGCTTCAAACAAACATTTATGTTATAATTAATATAATATATTGTGTTATAACATTATAATATAATATTGTATATTAATTATATAATATTATATACATTAATATATATTATGTTATAAACATAATTATTTCAAGTTTATAATATTTTGCTGTCGCTGATTTTTAAATGTTCAAGTGCAGAGAGAGATAACATTAGACAAGTTTATAAAATATAATAAACAAAACAAAATAAGATATTTTCACAATGTGCCAGAGTTGTGGATCTCAAATAATGTATCCCATAGAAGTTGTCTTCCCACTTATAACAACATAATTCCCATACAAATCTCCCTAACTTCAACCCTCCGTCTGCATATGTATAACAGATCTAAACTCTGGTCTTTTAAGATGACCTTACACAAAATTTTAGTAGATTTTATCGGAATGTATCGATATTTTTCTATCACTCACGATTGTCTTTGATGTTAGAGATGATCTGACTGCCAGGATGTTTCAAGATTAAAATCAACAAGACTTGATCACGGCTAAAGCGTTCAGAAAAAAATACGTGTGATATGTTGCCACTAATAATTTGTTGTCGTTGCAATAGTAGACATCTGCTATTGCGTTCGAGTTGCAACGTTCAAATTGCATCTATATTTTGGCAAATTTTCGCTTGATCTGAGTTTTAATCGCGATCAAGTTTTTAATCTTGAAACATACTAGCACTTAGATTACCTCAAACATAAAAACTTTATTAGTACTTTTGAAGGTATTTTGCATTTTGAGCGTTTTTAACCGCGATCAAGTTTTATCGATTTTAATCTTGAAACATCCTGACAGTCAGATCACCTCAAGCATACAAAAAATTGCCAATGATTGAAAAATGCTGATACTTTCTGATAAAATCTACTGAGACTTTGTGTGCGTTCTTCTTTAAAATACTTCAACTTTAAAAGTACTTTTTCTTTACACACAGTTTTATTGTACACAACATTCCTGAGCATTACAACTTTGATCCATTTGAAAAACAATAACATTTTGCGTGTCCTTTTTACCTATGTAGGTCAAAGAAAACACCCAACAAGTATAAACAGAAATCATCACAAGTTAAGACCATGCCTTATCTGTTTTGCAAGTATTACTACAGCCAAACATAGATATATGAAGAATAAGACAACTTATGAAAATCCATATTAGTAAGTTCATTTGAAGTTGTCTAATCTTTGTAGTAATGCTTGCTTATGCAGGCATAGCTAGAAAAAAATCTGCAAGCAGCTGGAACCAGGCCTCATAAAAAAACACTTTAAAACCTTGACCTGAGACAACTTAGATAATTCGGGGAGTTGTTTTCTCACATGATCATACAAAGCCTGAGTAAACTCATCTGCTTAGTGTCGCTTCGTTTTTTCACACTTTAGGTTTACAAGATATTACGAAACTTTTGTCGCTTTGTGCGTAGTTTGTTTGTGTTCTAATTCCAAAAATTCAAGTCGATTAGACTATTAGTTCATAAAAGATAGCCAAAGTAACGAGGCACTTAAAAAAAATAAAAAAGGCATAAAAATGGCTGCTGATGGAACAGTAGTTTCTAATGAAACACCGATTAAAATCCTTGAAAGATATAGATAATGCTAGAAAGCCTTTTTTTCTCATCAAGAGCTCTACACTAAAACTATATGTTTTTATTCTTAACAAAAATACACACTCTATCAGGCTCTGTGTACTCAATATACACACTCTATCAGGCTCTGTGTACTCAATCATTCTGTTCTTCAGTTACTTCTAAAACTTCACTTCTTTGAGCGAGCGTGAGAAAACTCCTGTAACGGCAAATTATTTGCAATAATTTATGTTCACATAAATTATTGCAACTGAACCAAATTTGGGTATAGCAGGTGCAATCAAAGCGTCATTTGACAATCAATAGTTTGATTATCAAATCACTCGCAAAAGTGAAATATGTTTTTTAATCATATTTTTTGCATGATATTTGAATTTCATGATAGTGAAAAAGAATTTTACATAATTGGCAAATATTTTGAGAAATATAGGCTCATTAGTTTAAAGCAGTAAATAATTTGCCATTACAAGAAGTGTCTCACTTTCATTGCAACTTTTTAGAAATTTCTGCTGCTTAAAAAATTTGTGGAGGTCTCTGTTCACACAAACATTCTAGTAGCTATGACGTCAAATCAATTTAAAGAGGTTTGCATTACTAAGTTCAAATCACTAGTAAACCAAACTTCATGAGTAACATTGTGTTAGCCAACAAGCATCAGCAATCAATCTGAGCTTGGTTAGAGACTCTCTTTGCAGCAATAATGTACTTTTCATTTAGTAGTATCGACGACTTGGTTTGTGAATATTCTCTACACAACACCACGCTTTCGGTTGAGCTGTAGGTTGCATTTATCTTTCCTCTCCTATATGTTGGTTCACTCATGAGCCATTTGACCATTGCACAATTCAAGTTTCAATGCCTACAAATTCTATTATTTTAATGCAGGTCACATTATTCACTTGTGATTCTGTAAGGAAAGAAAAATCTTGACTAGTTAGTGCATTCAGGAATATTTTTTCTCACAACTACCCTGAAAATGAAATTGATTTGATTGTTTTCTTTTCCTATTACTGATTTGACTCGAAAAAAGGAGAAAATTCCTATTACAGTGTACTGGTTCAACTCGACAGGGAGAGACAACTTCACAGCCAATCTTCTCCAACAATGTCAAAGTCCTCTTGCAGTTATTCCAATTTTGAAACAACCAGCATACTTTACTGCTCACTAACAAAGATATGAATGCAATCCCTAGCTTGTACTACTGCAAAGACCTTCAAAGATTAGATGTATGGCTAAGCGAATGCGGAATTACTTGCATCACCTAAAGCCAAGTTGGAATTGCGCTATCCCGTATTTGATAGCTTCCTATAGGCTATTTCATCTTGCTTGCTGAGATCCCCAAGCTTTGACAATTTTCAAAATAATAAAGCCTTCTAAGATTAAAAAAGAAGGCTTAAAAAAAAATTAAATTATTATGTTTTACACTGAGTAAGAAGTTGGTAAAACTTGTAAATATTCTGCCATCGCCCCAGCTGTAAAAACATTTGCTACTCAACCAACTATTGAGTACTCATCTCAGCATTCCACAGATGTTAATCTTCCAGATGTGACTATCGCAGAGCAAGGATCGGCCATAAATTACTAATAACCTCTTAGGTCGCTTTTCAAGCGGCAATGGTCGTTCAACAATGGCACGTTGCTGCGGCACATTTGTCAATTTTATTTCTTAAAAAATCCATAAAATACACTCATGAGCACATCAGAGAGCATACTAGATGCATCCTGTTGTGTAATTCTAGGTCAATACAACCTCAACGCTTAGGTGAGAGCTTTCTAAGATGCGTATTTTGCTACTATAACAATAATTAGAAAACATTCAATCAATTTGTGAGCTTTTGGTTGGCTGTCGGAATACTACTAGATAGTTATCTAAAACTTTTTTTTGAGAACGATTCTTATATCACTTCTATACTCTAGTGAAAAGTAGAGTGAGAAACATATCAGCACATTCCATGAGGAGCCACACAGCCACACTCCAGGCCCTAAAGTTACCTAAGTGTGAATCTCGTCGAAATAGCTGAAGTTTGTAGAATGGGGCACTATCTGGTCAGAACTAAGCTGCGTAAACTAACATGGTTAGTCACTAACACGGCGAGTCCACTTGCTGCATCTCTCATCACGAGTAACTCGATCATTCGTAAAAAAATATTTGATTCACTAACAGCGTGTTGTCCAATCAAATGCAATCAAACCAAGCCTTACAAAAGCTAATCAGTTGCGAGTTTTGATCTTCAGTTTTTTTGGCTGTTTTTCCCTACCAATGTTTACAACATCTAGTTACCGAGCAACTTCCATAGCCGGTAGCTAAAATTACAAGCATGTCTGCTTTCTAAAGGAAGTGTCTATTGCCAGACATTTATCCCGGCAAGATTAGCATAAATGACAGGCAAAACATTCTACAGAAAGTTTCTGCAAATCTCTATTAATTCTCTGGCAAAAACATCAGCATTGCAGAAAGGGTTTTATCAATGTTTTAAAACCGTCATCACAAAACCAGCAATATCGCGCAAATTTACGATTTATTCTTTGATTTGACAAACTTCAATGAAGCTCTCAATATCAATAACTTCCACAATTTTCTAATCCTTCTACGCCACCAAACCTATTTATATAAACTCTTATGGCTTTTTTATATATATATATCTTAAATATAAACCAAAAACACCAACCAATGAGATGATAGCATTATGCTAGATTTTATCTGAGAGTTAATTGTTTCCATCTGTTTGAAAGGATTAACATTAATGATTTGACAGAATGGTGCTAACTATAAAGAATATGCTGTCTTTCAGTAAAGATGTACAGTTCAAGGTACAACAAAGCTAATTCAACTACGGTATACAGTTTTTATACAAATCTATGAAAGCAGTGTAGCAACTTGTTGTTTTTTCATTATGGCTGCGATTCGAAGATTTCTAACGAGGAATGCGTTTTTAGTTTTTATCAATGATTAGACAGCTAATAATGATGAACCAGTAAAAATGGTTGAACATCCAGCACCCTAAAATTGAGAAATAAAAAAAATAAACAATAATAGTTGAACATCTAAAGATGCCAATGAATGACACACTGGTGAAGGCAACAGTTCGTAGATAAAGTGCATGTGAGAAGAACATGCTATGGTGTGTCAAACTAAGGTCATGTCCACCCACTTTATCGATCTTGTGCACATTTGCTGCAAGGGTGTGGACATCATTAGCATTATTTAACAACTACTGAAAAACAGCTCAATTTATAGCAAGATTTTTTGAGTGCCTGGCAGCTCCTAACCAGAGCGTGAATGGCAACTGCGCTGTGCTAGCAAATTTAATCTAGAATCTTTTTCTAATAAAGGTAAAAGACTAGATGCAAGGTACAGGAGGACCGAATGATAGCGAGCAAAGGTTACTTGGTATGAAAGAGGAAAACAAACAAGTAAATTAACAAAAAACTTCATAATAATTTTTACTATAATACGAAATGTGTTTGTCTATCTGTCTGAAGCGACATTGACAGCATGAAAAAAAAACACCTCAAACAGGATTTGAACCTGGATGTTCAGATTCAAAGTGCCACTCAACCACCTTGCTCTACAGCGAAATACTCGAACAAGAAATATAGATGAAGTGCCTAGAGAATGTGTGATTAACTCAATGTCATGAACAAGTGGGACTGTGGACCCAAATAATATGAAAGACATGTCCATTGACAAGAAATGAATCAACAATCATTGTGTTAACACAATATATTGAAGTGATCAGAAGCCAGAGATGCTTATAACTGTTAGTTGATCGGGTAACAGCTGAACTACTCGTTAAAATAAACAGTCATAAACAGCTCCTCCTTCATGCACCAATATTCACCAGCTTATAGCAAGGACGAAATCTGTTCAAACAAATAGTCTCAGGGTGTTTGCAGCCTCTGTACAACTTGATAATAGGAATTGTACTAGTTCTCAATGTAGTTATTTGTTATAGAGTAAGTATTACTAAAATGCTACTTGAAGAGAACTAACTCTACAATGAAAATAAAATTTCTGTAGGGTGAGATAAGAATAATGTGAGTAAAAGAAAAAAAATTAGTTAGAAGTTACTTCAAATCTGTTTTGCGCAACCACACTTGTCAGGTCCACTGATTGTCACTTGAAGAGGGCGATGAATCACCGATTGTCACTAAATATCTAATGACTTTTAGCTAAGTATTTTTCCTTTAACCCATATTATTGATTATTTATTAATGTAGTTTATTTAAAATGCTTGATAAACTAACATTAAAAGTGAAACTTTTCTTAATATATGTACTATTTATTACAGTCCTGAAACTTAGTTCGTTGTATACATGTACTTAGTCAAAGTAAGTAATAACTATAGACTCTATAGAGTATTCTAAATATCTAGTCTGTAAAACTACACATGGATGGGTAGTGGTTAATAGTACTCTGAGGATGAGCTGACAACTCCTAAATTTGCCTACCAAGTTGCTGAGTGGCTAGTAGCCTCAAGCAGGTGAGTCATTTTCATAAACAAATTAGCCAAACTAAAAACCCGTTTTATTAGTTATTGTTGGATGTTTGGTTATTTAAAACTAATGTTGCCATAAAACATTAGCTTATCAAATGATCAAATGATCTGCGTCTTGCCCATTAAAATTGATTCTCTGATTAAATGTTAATGATGAATTAGGAATGAGTCTTAGATATAAGCTCAAAGCATGGTTGATCAGTTACTATGGCTATTTCAAATGTGAGGGCGAGAAGTAACAAACTATGAGGTGTGGGTAGGAGCACAGTGAATCATTAGCCTTACCTAAGAACACTAACAGAGCTAAACCTTCAACTAGATAACAAACAATAAAATAATAAAGCAAACTTTGACCTACAAGGTGAGACAACTGCTACTAAAGGCTGGTTCACACTATATCGCTGTATGTCAGCGTTTTCCTTTTGGTGTTCATCGTTGATTATGTGAACCGTAAACTGATGGAATCGCCGATGCAACACAGATACGTCGGAAATTTTGCAGCTGTCAAACTTTTCTGATATTTCGTCGAGCATCGACAACCGCCTGTATACAGTGTGAACCATTTCGGCGGATAACAAAATTTATTTGTTTCCGTTTATGATAGATGCTGCATGGACTAATATTTTATTCAAGTGCACGAAAACAAAAATATTTCTTCGCGAAAAATTAAAAAGAGAAATGAAAAAACTATGTCACGGAGTATTTGCTGATGCAAACGCGAAAGGGTTAGTGATAGTGTGAACATGGTTATCATTGACGATCGCTGAAATATTGTGGAATCAACACCGCGATACGGCGATATAGGGTGAACCTGCCTTGAAAGTTAACTTTCTAAAGTTGACTGCTTATTCAGTAATACATGTCTAGGTGCTATTGCTTGAAGGTCCTGCTAGGTCTTGTTCATATTGAACAATCTGTTAACGTTAAGGTTTTTCTAATGTCACCTCATATAGATGATGTATGACCATCTAATACGGAGAGAAAAACACCTTGTCATTTTTCTTTTCTGGTACCAGTATTCAATATTGAAAGGTCCTAAAGGCCCATTTTCACATAAAACGATCTGTTAATACCATGTTGTTACAAAGAGTCTTTTGTGTGGAATCACTAGTTCTCAGGTGATTTGAATTTAATAGAGTTGTTACGACTTCCACCATGTGAATAACGTAAGACCATTAAACATGGAAAGGTGAAAACACTGTCCTACAACTTCTGTTCCGTCTTCCATCTTTTTGGGCGTCAGTATTCAAACCTCAAAGGTACTGTTGTGCCATGTTCATATGAAACAATTTGCTAATGCCTTGTTGTCAGAGTTTTTATAACGAATCACCAAATCTCAGATCAAGCAGACAATTAAGTACCATTAGAAAGTTACCCTCTTATTTCAGTTTATTTCAGTATATTTAATGCCGAATCACAGGTCTTTCGTAATCTGCTTCAGTTCTCATCGTTTGTTAGGCATGAGGTCATGAATGGTTTAATTATACTATCGCTAAACAAAATGTTACAGAAAAACAGAGAGCAAAGACGGCTTTTGACTGGGCTCTGCATGCAAAGGAGTCATTCGAACTGCATAGTCATGTTGTCTAGGCAACACTTATAATAGTAGACAAGTATCTGATATTAGCAGCTTATGTCTCCGCTCAACCTTAAATGACCTTGTGGAATGTCTTGGTATGTGGCATGAAAAAGAAAAAAAATATGTTTAGACGATTCAAACTCCTAAGCAAGTTGAACTGCAAGCGCTATAATTGGCTAAATAATCATGGGAGCAAATTATACTATATTTCCATGACGCTCATGAATTACATCATGCGGATTTGGAGTTGTGTTACCATGCGAATTAATTGGTTCTATGGACATTCGCATGATTCGAATTGATTCTAGTGCGTCGTTGAAAAAAATGCAAGGAATTGTACGCTATAAGTTAATAATTAGCGACGCAGTTAGCGACGCACGTGTTATCGACACAAACATGTAAAACTCAATAGAAAAAGGACGATGGAAGTATTGAAAATGTTTAAAATTGAATAGCTGGCGCAGTATTTTAATGCACATCATTGGCAAGTGCTGTTTCCATTATTCGCAATCATACTAAACTCGATATAAAGTTTTGCCAATCACAGAACTCGCTTAGCTCGCAGATTTATGCCGTTTCCATGATGCGGTTAACTGGCGGATTGGCTCAAATTTGTGAATCAAGTGCCGGCATGGAAACACAGTGTTAGTAAAGAACACCTAGTTGAATAAACTATCTGAGACTTACTGTTCAGACTAGATAGATTAATGACACAAATATATGTAGCATTTGCATGTAGCAGCATCCTTCAACAATGCAAATCACTCCTTTACCTACGAATTCTATCACACTGCTAGTAGTTGGCTGATCAGCTGATGTAACTCATAACAGCCCAGTTCCTGATATTTTGTATGTTTATGCAGTTTAGTCTGGAGGAATACAATATGAGAAGGGGGGCTGTAACAATGCGTATGTCTTCAAAGCCCCATTTAAAAAACCATGTATTAACAACATTTGAGTAATACAGAAAAGTTTTAGCATCCAAACGTTATAAAGATAATTTGTGGACTAAACTGTCTAACAATATACGTAGAAACCAGATAAAAAGACTGTTTATCTCGGATGTAATTTTAATGAGGATTTTCATGTCTTGAATGTGATTAATTCTCAGGCGTAAAATGCGATGAACTGTCAAATTACCTTGGCCCACCCATTCTTAAACTCTGTCAAACCCTTATGCCATGCGGTTTTCTTGCGCATTGCATACTTTGGCCATAGAACAGCCATATAGCCAAACCTCTACATACGAATTTAATTTATTTCAGGACTTGTTTGTATATTAAAACACTCATATGTTGAACCATACTTTCTCATAAGATTCATAGCAACTCATTTAATTCGTCCCACAGCCTAAAAACCTAACATTACATTACATAATTACTTAATTATATATAACAACAAAATAAATAACTTTTGATGCATAGCAAAAGTACTATGCCAGAGGCAATTTTTGAGCATTTAAAATCCACTGTTCATACACTGAACAAAGTGGTAGATGACATTTCAACATTCAACTGCAGTACAGGTTAAACACCAGTTTCAAATAATATCGACATATTGAGCGGCATGTCCAATTACGTTATATGAACCAATGAAATGGAAAGCTGCAAAACTTTCAATTAGCACTCAGGAAATGCACATACAGATACTTTAAATTCAACAATCAAAAATTGAAGAGGAAAAACAAAAAATTTCAAAACTGTATGATAACAGCAGATTAATCCTATCAAGGTTGACTACTCTAATAGCAGTAGTGCACAGTTTTAAATTGGATGCAAAAGATTTAATGCATAAACAGTACAACAGGATTCAAGCAATAGCTACAAAAATGACAATTACTATAGGCTGATTTTATTAGGCATGCCGTGTCACATTCAATTGACCAATAGTAGACAATTTTCTTGCGATTATATAATTCATATACAATAAATTCATTTACATTTATTTTTTGCTTGTTAATAACAAATTTTTAATAGAAATAAATAAGCGAAGTGGAGTTTGTCTACTCTTCAGTTGCTTCAGGCCAACATTGAAAGAAAGCAAAACCTCTGTTACAAATCGGTAATAAAAATGTGAATGTCATGCTTGTTTACACGAGGTTCAATTTTTTTTTAATTGTATCTCCAAATTTCATAGTAAAATGTACCTAAAATGTACCTAAAATGCAGCTACACCGAATGATGTTTCATTATGACAAAATTTCAATCATATCTGTTAAATAATGGACAAAAGGCTACAAAGGACAAAACTTGGGTATAGATTGCATATTGGTTGATGTGGTTATGTGATCGATGTATCTTTCTGCAATCACTTTTTATTTTTACAAGACATTAAAAGGTGTATTATAAATGCAAAACCATCAAAAAAAGGCAAAAGTACGCTTGATGGCAGCAGAACAATTTGGTGAATTATAGGCCATGCAAAACTAGTAACAAGCAGTAATGATGCTATTAACAGCATATGTCAAACGCATCAGCATTCCCAGGGACAAGAATCGTTGTTCTGTGAGACCACCCTGTAGTTTGTACCAACAATGCTGCGGTGTCATTTTTGGTGATAAACTAGAGCTTTTATGCTAATTTCAGGAAAAAAATTGGCAAGTCACGATATGAAATACTAAGTAGATTTGATAGATGTCGAACGTTTCCTACTATACGTTGGAGTTAGTCACGCATCGTAAAGGTCTCCTTGACAATGCGAATCACTGACTCATACAGGCTCTGGTAAAGTGTCTGAGACAGCAGAAGCCTGATGTGAGTTTTAATTCGTCTATTGGAACACGCGGAATACTTGAAACCATTTCAGTTCTATTAGATTTCATATTACTCGACGAAATCCCTTGAGGCAAACGTTTATAGCAGTTTAATGTTTAACCATGAGGCACACTCCACAAAGGAAACCTAACGACAACAGCTAACTACTGCAGATACCTCAGCTCAAACTCAAATGATGTACTTTTATTAAATCACAAACAAATAATTATAAGGGCTGCTACCAATGTTATACACTATGTTTCCATCACATCATGACTCGTACAAATTTGAGCCAATCCGCAAGTTAACCGCATCATGGAAACAGCATAAATCTGCAAGCTAAAGAGTTTTGAGATTTACAAAACCTTATTGAATCCATCGAATAATGGAAACAGCACTTGCCAATGATGAGCATTAAAATACTGTATCAGCTATTCAATTTTAAACATTTTCAATATTTCCATCATCCTTTTTCTATTGAGTTTTACATGTTTGTGTCGATAACACGTGCGTCGCTAACAATTAAATTATAGCGTACAATTCCTTAGCTTTTTTCCACAAGGCGCCGGAATCAATCCACATCAAGCAAATTTCCATAGAAACACTTAATTTGCAAGGTAATGCAACTTGTGCACAACTCCAAACCTGAATGATGCGCTTCATGCGTGTCATGGAAACATAGTGGTAAGAAACTCTCTGACCACGCCAACTACCAGACCCCTGGCTGGGTTTCTACAAAGGTCTTACATGCAATAAGCCACTGTTAAAATTTAAACCATAGCTGTCACGTACAACTTTTATCGTACTTACTAGGTGAATCAGACACGCTGATTCCGATTTTGTACTCAAAATAAAGATTAGTCCACTAACTTTCAGAGTAATGAAGGCTTTTTTATAGCGTTTTAATATCGGTCTCGAAAACAACACGACCGGCACAACAAGCTCGGCCCATAAATACATGACGTAACCTAGCTTTTTAGGAACAGAAGTTACGTAGGGATTTTTAGACCGATTTAGAATAATAGAGATGGGTGTTTTAAAATCCATTAATATCTAAATTCAGCCTTAACAATAATCTGAGTTGTTTTTGAAAGGTAGATAAGCTATTTAACATTTCATATTTAAAAAAGCGCAATAACAACGCTAGCTTGTGATAAAACCGCTCTTTTTGAGCTCCCTTTTCTCAGTGTTCAGCCTATTTAAACATCATGTAACAAGATACGAGCAATTTTACATAGTTTATATACCTTTCATGAAAGACTGAGATTATTTTACAGGCTGGATTTAGATAATAATGAGTTTTAAGACACCCATCTCTATTATTCTAAATCGGACTAAACATTCCCAACTTCCGTTCCTGAAAAGGCTAGGTTTCGTCACATATTTATGGGCGGCGCTTGTAATGCCGATTGTGTTGTTTTCGAAACAGATAGTGAAACGCTTTAAAAAAGCCTAAATGACTTTGAAGGTTAGTGGACCAATTTTTATTTTGAGTACAAAATCGGAATCAGCGTGGCTGATTCACCTAGGCAATACGATAAAAGTTGTTCGTGACAGTTATGGTTTAAGTTGCCAGTGTGTTAAAGACCGATGCACTTTGGCTTGTTTTTAATGTAACAGCCTTGCGTCATTACTTTTACTTTTTTTGGTCAACCAAAAACCTGTTCTTTCAATTATGATAACTAACAATAACCGTCAATTGTACATCAACAAAACTATGGTATAAACTAAAGAGTCATTTTCCCCATCCAGTAATATCATCTAAATTCTTTGTTCGGATTTGTCCGCTACTAGCAGTTCGTCAAGAACTAAAAACTTGCCAAATGAGGCCTTATTTGCTCATTTTTTTGCGTCTCGAATCAGAACCCAGATTAAGACTCTGCCTACAGCTATTATAATAGTAACAAGCCTAGTTGAATCGATTAACTACTGAAGTCCCTGTTGGCTAGTACCCTAAACTGTGGCTTTACGAACAAACAGGCATGACGTCTCATGGGGCGTTAATCTTTAAATTAATTCAGCATGAAGATTGAACAGTCGTCTGACGCGCACTACTGGAAACTCAGCGAGACGGGAACAGATGCAGTGATATATCATGTGTTCATTTATCACCAACGCGTCTTATTATGGGTACAGATATCATACATTATTAGGGTTTTATCCAACCTCTGAGGTTTGGTATACCAATTCTTAATTGGTGCATTGTTAATTTTCTGAATAAGTGTCTTTTGTTTTCGGTGGGTGTAGCAAACTTGGTTGTAAAATCTCAGTTTTTGTTCAACAGCTCTGCAGCGATAGAATGCCACTGAAAGTTCTCAAATCTATGGAAGATTAAACAGAATAAAAGCTGCAAAACTTTAAATCTGCTCATGAAAGTTTGAGATGTGACTTTTGCACATTCTAATGTGCTTTTGCATAAACTAATTTGCAACAAACTCTTTTTTTCGTGACAACTTAAGAATGATTCAAGTGTCAGTTAGCGCACCTAGGATAGCAGCTGTTTTCTCCTCATTACCTTGACACCTTAACATAAAAAACCGATGCCATTGAGATAAATGCACTGTAGTTATGCTAATCTGCCACAATAGTACCTGTTGAATTCACCCATGCATCAATCAACCTACCAAAAGGTGGAGACACAGCTTGAACAAACAAACTGGTAATTGCAAAAGAGTGTTTTAGTCTCAGCTAATCTGCCTACCACAAAAAATGGTGGCTACTAACTCTCTTTCTGCCATTTAAAAACCATACAAAAGTTTATAAGTTATAGTTAAGATAACACTATATGTTCAACTTTCAAGGCATAAGTAATTTATACGCAAGCTTAAAATTGGAAAATTTTTGTCAGAAACAAGATCAACTGATCATATTAATCAGAAACACTTCATATAAATAACAACTCTTTGATTCGTGATTGAAACATATTCAACAGATTATTCGGTTGGAGGAAACAATCAGGAATAATTCAAATGTTCAACGAGGGCAATCTCGCACCACCCCCATTCTCTTTATTAGCATCCTTAGAAATTTGCTATGAAGATGTTTTGCTTGTAATGCTGTTAATCTAATTTGCAGTTACAGTTTTTCGAAAGATTTGGCAAATGTTCAAACACATAGTAAACATTATTTATATCTATCCGCAAATGACATAGAAATGCAAAATCACTTTGGTTATTTTGTTATGTATTAAGTTCACCATCGCGCCGTTAAAAAGAACGATTTCCTTTATTGAAAAATCATGTAATAAAACTGGTTTTTGATGAAGTGTTTGAATAAACAATGCATGTGATTAACAATAATACATTGTATAGACTAGGTATACAATAAACAAGAAAAAAATCATTTTCATTTTCAATTTTAATTCTTATCTCAAGTCAAGCGAACAATTAGAATTACAATTATGGCAGGTTCGAGACATTTCTGCTTTGGAGAAAACCAATTAAACCCTTTAATTCACAACCCAGATTATTCTTGCAATGTAGAACATATACTTCCTGTTGCAATCAGACTTTATTTGTGTATCCAATCTTTAAAAGTAAAGAAAAAATTTATCTGTGTGAAACCTGTCAATTGTGCTTCCGGATAGCATGAACAAAAACTAGCGAAAATACCGGCAAAATCCTATCAATCCTTTTTGAATATTTTGTGATGAAGATATTCCAACGGTGCAAGAAATGGACAAGTACCAGCTTTTGATGTTTTAACATAAAACAATGACCAGTTCGCATATGGGTCATTTATTTTCCTCTAACAACTCTGCCAGGCAGTCACAACTACTCTACAACATTTTGATTTTTGATACAGTTAGCATTTCCTGTTACCCGAAATATCATTGGATACTGGCCATCTTATCAGAGTAATTGACAGAATCTCTCAAGAAGTCTTGAAACTGTCACCACATAAAGTTATTAAGAGTGAAACCTTACCGAGTGTTCGGCGACCTATCCAACCATTTTCATCTGACTCGCCAGCGTGATGAGTGTATGCCAAGGTTCCTATAGAGGAGTTACTTGAGATTGAGGAGTTTTTCAAAGCTGAGGGTAATGGGGTTTTATGATTAATACTTTTAGATCGTTTTATGAACTTGGACGACTTTTTACGCTCGTTGGTTTGATAAGCAGGAATGTCTTGCTGCACATTGGCAGCGAAGGTAACCTTGTTGCCGTTGCCCTCTGTTAGCTTTCTACTTAAAGTGAGAAGGCCGTCGTAGGAGCTTACTGATTGATTATGCCCGTTAGATTTGCTTCCATTGCTGGGAGGCTGAACTTCGCTAGGTATTTTGCTGCTGTGTCTTCGAATCAACTTGCGGAAGCCACTTTCTTTTCCAGCTTTTCTTGCAAACCTTTTTGCGCTTTCGCTTAACTCTTTTCTCGGAGGTGGAATGTCAATCGAAGCTTGGTCAGACGAATCCTCGTCCAAGAACAGTGATGGCGGTGGACAGCTGTTGATTCGGTGATAGCTGGGTGGGGGTATACACTGACCACCCTGAAAATGTGGCATTCTCTAGAGCACAGGTATCGGTTCAGTAGTTGCTTAAACCCTCCACTGGCTGTGAAGAAGTCGATGAGCCGGTCTTCTCACACCATTCAAAATGAACAATGAAACAAGAAATCAACAAATGACTCATAAATTAGCAAAAATCCTCTAGCAACAGCGTCCAGAAAATGTCAGCTTTCTTCTCTGTCAGTCATGCGGGAAATAACAACACCAAGAGGAGCTAGTTAACCACTACTGCCGCCTAAGTTTGCGAGCTGAGTGCAGTCTTCCACGCCAGATGCTGCGTGGTGTGCAAATCTGATCAATCAAGCATATCCCAATGCTGGAAGTTTGCCATCGTCAGTGACAAATGATGGATGCCAATATCGCAAGAGAAAATCCTTATCAACCGATCAAGCCTGTCTGGTAAAAATATTGGTAAAATAGATCTTCTGACGTGCAGCCACAATACCACACTGATTCAGCCAGCCTAAATGCCTTTAAAGAAAAGTGTTTAAAAGCTACATATGCGTTAGGTCAGCGAATCTTAAGTCTGGCGGCAGCTAGTTAACTGTAGGATTAAATGTATTTCAATTGAGAAGATCGGAGGTTGCTCTTTGAGATACATAGACCAGTTGAAGACTTTCACTTTGTATTGATGCAATAGTATGAAAGACTATTTCAGATATCTGTGTAAGGAGAGCTACATCAAGTTTCATGCATATTCATAAACGGAAACGTGATAGTCAGTATGTTTCCATGACGCGTATTAAACGTATCATGCGGATTTGGAGTTGTGTTACCATGCGAATTAATTGTTTCTATGGACATTTGTATGATGCGGATGGTGTAAGGAATTGTACGATATAAGTTGATAATTAGCGACGTAGTTAGCGACGCACGTCTTCGCGACATAACCACGTGAAACTCGATCGAGAAATTATGGCAGAAGTATGGAAAATTTTTAAAATTGAATAGCTGGCGCAGTATTTTAATGTGCATCACTCGCAAGCGCTGTTTCTATTATTTGCAAGCCTGATGGATTCGATAAAGTTTTGCGAATCGCAAAACTCGCTCAACTTGCAGATTTATGTCATTTCCATGATGCGACAAACTTGCGGATTGGCTCAAATTTCCAAATCATGCGCATCATGGAAAAAGGGACAATAGCGAAAGGATGCAAAACTGGGAAGAAGAAAAATTAAAACAACAAAAAGTTAAAAAGAAAACAGATCTAACCAAATCAGCTCTATCATATCGGCGTTGGTTGCGTAGCAGTTGTACTTGAGTGGTTTACCAAATGGAATGATCAACTTTTCATCAGATCAAATGTTAACCCTTTACCTTTCATAACTAGTTTTTTCAAGTGGGGCATGTCGAACATGGCTTACATAGGAATCAGAACAATGCTACATGAAGATAAGCTTACAGCAGTATAAGAAGGGAAGCAAAGTAAAAGTAAAAGAGGATACTTCAATAGCAGGATTATCAGCGAGAAATGCAGTCTATTGTCTACAAATCCCTAAGGATTAACTGGTGCATGTGACTGGATTAGGGTTAACAACATAGAGGTCGACCATATGCGAAGAGTCTGCAAACTCCATACGGAGACTGCGAAAGCTCTCACTAGCGATACATGAAAGCTATCGAACAGCTTTATCCTTTGTTGCTAACAAGTGTGATTTAGTACGCACGTTTGTTGTTCTCAGTAATGCTCCGGTAATCTGTTTAATAAATATTCGATGCAGAAGGCACCCAGTCCTAACAGTGTTGGTTAAGACTAGTCGAGTTCACACTAAATCACCGTCCATATCTCGGCGTTGATGCCACATCACTTCGGTGATTTTCGATGATAACAATGTTCACACTATCACAAACCCATCCCCATTTGCATCAGTAACATAGTGTTCTCGATTTTATTTTTTTAAGTTTTTGCAAAGAAACCTTTTTGTTTTCGTGTGACTGAAATAAAATACTAGTCCTGCAACAATGGTTATAAATGGAAATAAATAAATCACGCTAACAACGCCCGCAAATAAACATCACCGAAATGGTTCACATTTGAAAGGCGGTAGTCAATGCTCGGTAAACTATCGGGAAAGTTTGACAGCTGCCAACGTTTCTGACATGTCCACATTGCTGCTCAACACATTAAAATGTGTTGAGATCTGGCATACTTCTATGCCTATACAAGTTGTCAATATGTTTTGCAAGAAATTATCTTCTCACGAATATTAGAAAATCCAATGCATCCACTTTTATTCATCATTGGTATGACTAGTACCCTGACGGTCTAGTGTGTGAGATCATCAAGTGTGCTGACAAAGTGCAGAGAATAGGTATGTGTACAACTATTCTAAAATACTTGAAGGTTAGTGATTAGCTCAGGTGGTAGAGTGTCGGGCTGCAAAGCTGAATCTCACGAGTTTGAATCCCATACAAAGCAATCTTTTATCTCAACTCGTAACCATGGAGTTGGACAGACAGACAGATGGACACAGCTCTTATTATAGTAAAGATTTCAGCAGATTTCTCCAATTCATGAGATGTTATAAGATGTTAACATGGTAACATCTCATAACATGTTAGCATCTTATGAGATGTTAACATGGTAACATCTTATGATATGTTAACATGTTAACATCTTATGAGATGTTGTAACACCCACTTCTACTGATGCATGTTCGAGCGATTCATTCAGCCTATTTTAACCTTTACTTATTAATCCTGAAACAGCAATTCCAAATTTTGTATCATGTATAATCTAATCTAATCATGCGGGTAAATCTTTATATTTACCCGCATGATTAGATTAAAGAACTTGACATCAGTAAACATGCTGTCTAGATATCCCCAGCTTCTAGTAATCAATGGTATTTCTATTGGTACCAACTGTGTCTATGGCCCATCATAGGAGGTCACCAGCTATTGGATTCCTGAGAACCAACAGTGTACCAATTCGATAGATTCGAAGAGGCCATTATTAACAGGATTAGAGGCTAACCATAGATCAAAATATATAGGGTACACTGAGTACACTCAACAGGTGTGAATCAACAGGTGAGACTCATAGGCACGCATTAGCCTTGCAATGCTTTCATAGGGTATTGACTAAAAACACACACCTTTCACCCTAAAACTATACCATTGGTTTTAAAAATAAACTTACGCAAAATTTTAGTAGATTTTATCAGAAAATTTTAGTATTTTTTATCATTTGTGTTAGTTTTTTATGTTTGAGGTGATTTAACTGCCAGGATGTTTCAAGACTGAAATCGACAAAACTTGATGGAGTTTAAAATACTCATAAGGAAAATGCCGAAATGACTTCACTAGTTGCGTGGCTGCCTGTCTTTTTCGTTATCGATACTAGCTATTGCGTTAATGTTACAGCATTACACGGGTCTATTCTGTCAGTATCTTCGCCGAGGTGCAACTGTAGACATCATGGTCACATTTTGCTTGAATTTGAGCGCCTCAACTGTGATCAAGTTTTGTCAATTTTAATTTTGAAACATCCTTCTTAGCAGTCAGACCAACTCAAAAATTAAAAACAATTGCAAATGATAGAAAATACTGATACTTTCTGATAAAATCTACTAAAACTGTAAGTTCATCATTAAGCTAGTGATAAAAATAGTTGGTGTACCATTTTGATTAATTTTAAACATGTTGTTTTGCCATTGCTTATTGCGCGCATGCATATAACCAAGTCTAGATTTTCTTTAAACTTCTAACTATACGTTTTGATGATCCCTCAACTATAAGATAAACGAAGGTGCGATTACTATACTATGTTTTTGCGATGCAAAATTGGAAAACCTACAAGATTGGAAGCAGAATATCAAAGTTGTTATAGTTGATGGAAGCTAATGACAGTCATAAGGAACAGCCCTAAAGTGAGTACACCATTTGGATTTATTTGAGGTCAGCTTATCTGAAATTTCAACCTTTGTCTGAGGCAGAGTTTGACCTCGCATGACTGTAAAAGTTAGTATGATAAAATACTATGGTAATCATGCAGAAAGGTCAGGGCTCTGTCGAGTGAGTCCCTCAAACCATCCTCGAACCAAACCAACATCTGCTGTTCAATAGAGATCGAGAATTATAAAACACTTATGAGAATCAGAGTTGGCATAAACAGATACACTTTAAAATATTTTTCTAGTTTTTTTTATCGGCATTTTTCCATACAGCCCTACCTCTAAAACTTATTGTCTATTGTTGTTTGAATATATCACCCAAGGTCTAAAATGTCCTTATTGTATTGCTATAAGAATCTGTTAAGTTTAAAATGACGAATAAAACAAACATGGCTCGTTAGATAAATGTTAATGTTCTGGTGACAACGTGAGAGCAAAAGAAAGTAGTTCGACAGGAGGTACGATTTACAAAGAAATTTGGAAATTGTTCAACGAATGATTTTTAACAGTTGAAATCTAAATTTGAGGAGTGGTTCAAAAATCTATCAAGAAAAGCTATCCAGTAACGGCTAGGAAACACAAAATTAAATGTTTTTGTCTTTTATTCTAACACTAGCTGAGTGGCTGGCATTGCACGAGTATTAAAAATAGCTTATAAACAGTGGCATGTAATGTAGTTGTCATTGGCTAAGTTGAGTAAACTAGTATATTGCTAAACTTACTAATAAGAGCCATGAGAGCAAGCTTTAGTGACGTTGTGCGTAACGCAGAGTCGCTATAGTATTTTAACCCAGACAATGACTCACATCGCCTTATGAAGTCACTACATCTCACATAGCCTAATAGGTTAGCTGGTCGCCTTGTGAACGGGATCGAAATCAACGAGATCGAGATCAAATCTTCTGCGATACAGATTTATCATTGCTAGATTTTCATCGCTATAGCTGGACATACAGGCGACAAGCTTTGAGATTTATATAGATTAGGAAAGAAACAGACAACTCCTATATTACTGAGTAATATTTTATCGCTGTTTACTGAACTTGCATCGACATTTGTCTGAACAAATATTCTTGAAGTCGTTCAGTATGAACATCTAATGAACAAGCCAACAATTTCTCCCACGCCAACAGCATTAATTTCCTTGAAAAGCCATGAAAACCTTTTACAAAAATTATTTCGTTTTTAAATAGTTTGTGTTCTTATGACATGTATAGTATTGCAATACCACAACAACTCGACCTACATTTTTACGCTTGCCAACTCCTGCATTCAAATGAGAGGTGTATATACACTAGAGTATTACAACACCATACTCCCACACACAGATTTTGCCACAATTGGTGAGAGGTGTTTATTTCAGTGGTTTTAAAATACTTTAAATTTTGCTAAGGCCTTCCTGTCAACAAACTTAACCAAGTTAGGCTTTTGGGTGGTCACACTTTAACAAGAACCAGTATGGCTACCTACCGCTTATTTCAAAAGATTACCTATAATTAGTAAAAGTAGAGATAATCCCGCAATAGGTACTGCAATTTTACATTTTTAGATTACATGCGGGACAGCAAGCTTACACAGCAAGCTTATAGCAAGTTTTCAAAGTCTGACAATTTACTCGGGCACAAAAAATGTTTTGGATTATGAAATAAGCCCTCAGCATGATCGCAAGTAATTTTGTTTTATTGACATAAAATTGATTTAATTTAGATGGTTTATACAATATAGCAAACCGTAGGCATGCCCCATAGAAAACTCTGCTTCAACATTTCACAAGTCGTGCTGAGGACCCTGCGGCTTACTCGTCTATAACTTGGTATTCACAAAATTTATTGTTATACACGCAGTATCCAGACTGACAATTAAATAGGATGTTCAATGTTTCATTTCAATTTACATTAAGTTTTATCTATATTTTATAACATAGAAACAGAAATTTCAAATCTATTTTATTACACTAGTTTTATGATGTTTCCAGCTTGATAGGTCTACTGTACTTAACAAGTTACTTCCAAATTATAGAGAACCAAATAAAAAATGGCCTCAAGGTCACATGACTAGTTGTAAGCCAATCAACTTGAGTATAATTGTGTAGCTGAAAGGTTACTTTTTTTAAAGAAAAGGAAGCTTTCCGTTTAATTACAAATTTATGGTAGGGCTACTCTACAAAACTGTTGTTACATGTATGTCACGTCAAGTACATTGAGTCATGTGTCGACTAACCATGTGGTTGTAGTAAAGCTTAACATAATTAGTTTGATATGTTATTAAAAATAAATGTTTTTAAATTAAAGCTCAAAGCTTCACTGTCAGATAGACTGGTGAACTCACCTAGGGATGGACGCCTCATCTCAGCAACATTCTCCGAGGGAAACCAGCCTTCTTTTTCACCAACCTTTCCTTCCCACATGCCATCTTCACCAACCGTCAGCACTGCAGCATACAAATACTTGACGTAATGCTTTGAATTCATTGTTACATGTTATGTACTTGCCGTACTCAATCAAACTAGCTAAGTTTCCATGGCTTTGCAATGCTAACATGGAAACAGTCATTTTGCTCTCACTCTGTCATGATTCAGTGTTTCTGTTGGGAAGTGAAACACTTGTGCAATGCGCCATCGTTGCGCTATGGAAACGGCCTTGCGACCAACAGTGCTGCACTTGTGGGTGCACATAGGTCTTGCTTTCCTGTTGAAACGGTGTAAGGCATCAAATAGCCATCGCTTTACTATAGAGCCCTATAGAAACATAACTTGCTTGTTGGCCTAGCGTAGTGCTTTGACTTTGGTACACCAGGTGGCGCTACACTATCACTTTAGGAAAACTTAGTGATAAGCTGTGGAACAAGCAATAGCCAGGCTATACGCTCCACCATTTGAAGAATGCACAATGATTTAGTTTCCAAATTTTTGAATGAGAAAAGCTGAAACATAATTCATCAAAGTATCATTTAAAACATTCTGATAGCTTTTCTGTGGTTGTTGAATACCAATGCCAAGATGTTTAGACGTTAGTCACGTATAATGCAAAAACCAGCTAAAACTTAACTGAAAGTCCACCTTGTTAACTTTAGAGCATCCACTTAAGGGAACCTGAGAGTATATAGTTACTTGCCAGCCTAGCTGTTTTACCATTTTAATTTCGATACTTTTTTTATACATTAATCAAGTAAAAACATGATGAATCTGAAAAGGATGAGGTTTTAAAGCCATGACTGTTCTGACAACCTTGGCAGGTAAAAAAAGAGTGATCTTAAAATAAGTGGTATCTGTCATCCTTCCAAATATCGTTTCTCTATACAGTCTCTAGTATGACTGTTATTACGCATCAGAATCCTTCAATCTCAATGAAAACAGGATAATCATGTTTCAGTGCAAGGTAAGCACTTCATGCCCGCTCATGCCAATACATTCAACCCTCTTCTGTAGACAGTGATAGAGACAAATGGAGCCAAGTACCGTAAGTCCTTATGCTCAAGCCGCGCGGCTTGTCGTTGAGCGCAGCTTCTGGTTCACGGTAATAAGCAGCGGCTAAAGCCAAGCTTTTAAAACTTACGTGAGGCTTAGGGCGGCTTCTCGATAAATGCGGTCTCTGCTCAGTTCCGCGCTATAACCATAGAACCGCAGTCATGATACACTTTTATGTACGGGATTTTGGCAACCTACTCGTTTATTTTCAGGGTCATGTTTATGGAATACTTTAGACTAACGAAGAATTTATCGCTAATGTTTAACTCACCACAGTCGTAGGTCATTAAAACCGTTTCATTCCTGACCGGCATCTTTCCATAAACGTGAAGCCCTCTAACAGCGCAATAAAAATTTAGCTGAGACATGGCAAGAAGTTGTTGATGCAAGGGTTTAGGAATTTTAATTCGAACTTGGAAGTAAAAGAAAATTCTTTTCACATGTACTGCTGTAGCCTGTTTTCTTATTCAAGAGTACGGGGTATAACGAAACCCTTCTCAACACTCTCGCTCTTGAAGGAGTCAAGGACGACAAAACCTCGGTCATTAGCCGCGGTCTGTGTGCATACGCGGCTTGTTGGAGGATAATTTTTTCTTTCGTGAGTCATCTGGTTTTGAGCACAAGCCGCGCGGCTTGAGCATGAAGACTTACGGTACTTATACTATAGTTTTTACATTTGGCAATTAATGCAGATACTAGTCTGGCGTGGCCAAAACCTCATTGAGTGTGGCCATAAAAACCATGAGACGGAATCCAACAGAAAGACTTAAATTGTTTAGTTTTAGCAAAACATTTGTCAAAATTCAAGTTGTTTTGTGTGCTAAGTTCAAGGCTTCAAATTATTTTTTAAATCATTCAAAATCAAAAGCAACGCAATAAAATATAAAATTTTCCAGAAAAAATTGACAGCTTATTTGTCTGTGGAAATAAAAATAATCACAGTTGAGAAAAAATTGATAAATTTAGGACATTACATTAATGCTAGCTCTAATTACCTATGTCCTTCTAGAGTTATCCACCCCTACTCAACTCTTAATATGCACTCATGCACACCATTGCATTGCATCAATATTACATTCATATGTGCTGGATTATAATTAATCTAAACTTTAAATCTTAAATAGCTGCATTCATCCTGATAACTACCCTACGGCTTTTCATCACATTTTATGTTTAAATTGACATTTTTATTAGGCTTATTGGCAAAGCAGGAGGTCTGTGAGCCCGATGATATGATGGTGCGCACTTGAGGCTCTCATGACCACTAAAAGCACTGAAATGAGCACTAATCAAGCTTAGCGTTACTCTTAGTTGATTTATTTAAGGTATAATTTACGTAAGATCCAAAGGACAGCTCTCAAAGAAAATGATAACCGCGAGATTAGAACTATATGTGACACTTGTCATTTTAGCGTGGATATTTATCAACCTGCGGCACACGCCAGCTGTCTGACCAGTATGAAACTAGTACAGCGGTCCTAAGAGACATGCTCTATGTTTCCATGACTTACATGGTGTGTAAGTTTCCATCAATCCGCAAGATGGTAAAGGCAAAAATCCGAAAACCGAGAGAGTTTTGTTACTCGTAAACTATTATTGAATGTTTCATGCTTGCGAAATATGGACCAGAAAATGTTGCTCAAGCTATTCCATTTTAAACACTTTCGCACTTCAGTTGTTTATATTTTGATTTTGCATTTCGAATGTTCTAATATTTCGAATGCTGCTAAACTGTACAAGACTGCGTCACTACTTATTGACGTACGTCATAAAAATTCTTACTTTTTTGACAAAGTGCTGGCGTTAGTCTGCATCATTCGAATGTCTATTGAAACATATCACACAGCAATGGGCGCACAACTCCAAATCCATACCCCACATGTCATGGAGATAAAGAACGTGTCATGAAAATAAAGCAATGATGTTTACATCAATTATTATAATATTGATAATCATATTACAGGTGTCTGTGTAGTAACTAGCTAAAATGTCAGTTGTACTAGGCAAGTGACACGACCCTGCATGTGCCCTTGAGTGACACAATCCGGCATGTGCCCTCGAGTCAACATAATGGCTTGTACAAGGCTTTAAAATCAGAGCACGGCCAAATTCATACAGCCAAATGTTAGACAGGAAATACTCAGTTTTCAACCCGTTTTTGGCATAGGACAGATTTGCATAAGGTGCATAAATAAAAGTCTCAAGAAATATAAATATTTTTATGATTATTTATCAGAATACAACAAGAGAAGTTTCTGGAAAAGTCAAAAGACTAGTCCAAACCGATATATTCTGCTTGAGAATTGGCGTCATGATACCTATCACTAGTACCCTGGCACTTAAGGGCGCTGTGAGACAGCCCGATGTAATGACTATATTCCAAAACTTATTCTATCATTGTAATTGATATTGCATGGTATGGTAATATGGTATGTATTCTATGGTAATTGTATTCCATGATTAGTCAACTGCTGTAGTTATGGTATGTATTCTATGGTAATTGTATTCCATGATTGGTCAACTGCTGTAATTATGAGAATGTCGGTCTAGCAAGCTCAATGTTGCGAGTTCAAATCTTGCATGAAAAAAACCTTTTATCTCAACCTCTAACTGTGACTTACGACAGACAAACAGACAGATGGAGGCAGCTCTTATTATAGTAAAGACTTTCTTTCGGATACACTATGCATAGGGACATATGCAGTTAGAGAATATATGTAGAGAGTAAGGGTAAGCAGTATGAGTGTGCGTATATGCAGGGGCGTATGTGTCGAGGGGTTGGTTCAGGGGCGTATGTGTGTGTGTGTGTGTGTCGAGGGGTTGGTTCAGGGGTGTGTGTGTGTGTAGGACGCATGCACATTTTAGTATATAAGTGGCATTCAGATTCTAATCTGAGCTCCATCAATTGTAGCATTTGACTTGAATAGGGTGCAGAATGGCACGCAACGACGTAGTCGGGTAAATCTCATTGACAGTGGCTCAGCGCATGTTTGCCAACGCATCATTCACAAATCATTCACAGTGATAGCCTGTGATCTTTACAACTAGTTAAGGTTTGTAGGCTATGATAACTGAATGCTTATCCCAAAACAGACATGTTTGATAAGTTCTAAAAATTTTATCGAACTCGCTCATAGGTTCAAAAGGTCATTCTGAAATTATCATGTCGATTGCATGTTAGTGAAAGTGGTATGTCAAGGATAACCCAAGTTTATGAACACATGCAGACATACGTGGTTGCCTATCGCATCAATCTTATTCGACAATAAATGTTATCGCGAGTAGCCCTTGGGAGTTTGAGAAGGGAAACTGAAAACGTTCTTACTCAACAGTTAACGTACTTTTCGGACTATTAGTCGCTACTTTTTTCTGATGATTTAAGCAATGTGGCTTATATAAGGGTGCGGCTATTCTGCGGCTTTTTCTTTCACCACTAGGGCGCATTACCCAGAATCTTTGGTTAGTGCGCCTCAAGCGGTGAAAGAAAAAGCAAAACAATGCCTGACGGTACTGTTCCGTTAGACACTAGGTTAAAAAGCGTCGGTTAATACGAAACAGTGACGTTAGGCCCTGTTCCGTTTTAAACCGGAAAGTTGCTACTGTGTTAAAAAGCACCGTCCTGAGTTCTGCAGCCTATACAAAAGTGCGGCCTATAAATTGTTTTATTATCGTTTTTGGAAAATAAAGCAGATGCGGCTTATAGGGGTGCGGTTTATAGTCCGAAAAGTACGGTACTCGAAAAAAATCTGCATGATTCCTGTTGGCCAAAACTTTTGAACTCATATTCACAACGCTTGAAGAAATACTTTATGACATCTCTTGCCGTACTTTATGACATTGATAAGTAGTGACTACACTATAAACTAGTGACAATCAGCTTGTGACTCCCAGAAACTTACCGACTGATAGATCACACACTGAGCCACAAATTAAGTCAACCAACTAAACTTTAAGAGATTTTTTACTGGAAGCGATTCAATCAAGTTCAAAATGGAATCACCATTACAATTAATAAATCCCTCTCATTCAGTGAGCGCGAGTGTAAGTCCGTGTTAACACTATGCATTTCCACATCTTTTGGCCAATTTTATTCAAACTTCACACACACCTGCTTCATGCCTTCCACCAGATCACTAAAATGATAAGTTTTAAAACTCCGTCTGGTTTCTGAGAACCACCCACTTAAACGCCAACCTGGGAGCTATCTTATTGAAAAGGAAAGACATCCTGGGCGTTAACGAGCTACTGTTAGCCAAAGCTAAAAGCATAATTAAAATGGTAAGGACAGTTACAGCGGTTTCATGTCCTGCAACCAAGCTCTGGCACCAAAAGTGTTTCTAATTTAATTCTCTACTAGCCAAATTCCCAGTGCTGCACGAGTATTAAAAACAGCTTATAAACAGTGGCAGGTAAGGTAGTTGCCTGCCACTTGTCATTAGCCTGGCACAATGCCAACGACTAGTTTGAGTACGCTACTAAAGACTGGTTCACATTATATCGCCATATTTCGGCGTTGATGCCACAATACTTCGGTGATCGTAGATGATAACGATGTTTACACTATCACAAACCCATCCGCATTTGCATCAGCAAATATTCCCTGACATAGTGTTCTCACTTTTCTTTTTAAATTTTCGCAAAGAAGCCTCATTGTTTTCGCGAGTTTGAATCAAATACTAGTCTTGCAACAACTATCATAAATGGAAATAAATAGATTGTGCCATCCGCGACCGGGAATTACTATCGCAAAATGGTTCACATTAACAAGGTAGTCGTCGATGCTCGGCGAAATATCGGGAAAGTTTGACAGCCGCAAACTTTTCTGACAAATCCGCGTCGCTTTGTCAATGCCATCAGTTCACGGTTCACATAATCGACGATGAACCCCGAAAATAAAACGTAATCATATAGCGATATAGGGTAAACATGCCTTATCTGAATTGCTGAACTTACTGACAAGAGCCTTGAGAACAAGCTTTAGTGATGTTGCGTAACGCAGAATGCTATGCAGATTTTAGCTGACATAATGACTCACATCGCCTAATAAATCCGTTGGTTGTCTCTCACGTAGCTTAATTGTGTAGGTTATCACCTAGTGAATGGCAGGTTCTGAGATCAGATCAAGCACAAAGCGAATCTTTTCTCCCTAAATATCAATAGCTATAGCTGGACAGACCGAGCGGCAGACGTTGTGATTTATATATGCACTACTCTTCTGATATTAGTTAAACAGTTCTAAGAATAATCAGTGCCAAGAATTGGAAGCTTCTTGTTTATTACAAATGCTTCAAAAAAGGTCAGACTAAAGATAAATATTTACCTTTGAACACACTAAATGATAACCGGTGATGTAGAATAGATAAGTTTCATTTGTGCTGTAGTAACACTGCACCCTGTTTTGCTAAATACAAGGGCATTTGATTAATACCATTTTCAGCGACATTAAGCATTTTTAATACAAGTTATATTTCTAATGAAAATATAAACATTTTATATATACATATATATAAATTTTTTATACGTCAAAAGAAAACAAGTTTTTCTTAGCGTTTTAATGTTAACATTTTGTTTGCCCGAACTTTGGCTAAAAATGGCCATGAGCTGACACTTTGTAAAAATTTACATTAGTAAGAATTTGTAAGAGCTGACACTTTGGGCTGCCAGAGAAATGGGCAATGTAAGAAGAAATAGAACCGTAGTCAAGGTTAAAAAATGTGTTGTTTGAAATGTCAAGAACTACAAGTATCTCCATTCAGTAACTTGCTCAAAATTCCGCTCGTATTTCAATTATCTCATATGTTGAGGCACTTGTACGTTGAGATATGGCTGTGCCACAAATGATGCAAGACATTTTACTTTATTGGCAATAATTTAATTTCAAACAGAAAGGTTCTCAAAATTATGCAAAAATTATTTCCAAATACGTGAATCATAAAAAAAAAGAAAACGGGCCAAGAAAATCAAAGAAATAGTTTGACATGAAGCATTTGTAATAACTTTCTCTGCTACAATGAATAGTAAGTAGAATATTTCTAAGTCTTTCACTACCGCGCTAAATTCGTTCTTCTGACCAAAATAATTCAAACGGATTTTCGAAAATATCGATATACTCCTTTTGTTTAAAGGTTGAATTGCAACAAAATTCACATTACAGCTATTTGATATGAAAAGATTCACCGTGTTTTACTCTGTTGTGTTGTAGGTGCCAAATATGTAGAAAGGTGATTACAAGCTCTTAAAAGCTAAAAAACGAACAGAAAATCGCAGCCCCTCGAGACCGCCGTAGTTTGGATTCCCTTTCCAAAACGGCTCATATGTGATGCAGTTGTGAAAGATAGTTTCTGTTTACACTTTCATGCAACCTTATTCGTCAGAATATTTTCACAAATATACTTCACGCATTCAATAAAACTATGTCTATTATTCTTACGTGTCTGTTTTATCGTCATCGTAATGCTGTCACTTTTAGCAGTGATATCTTATAACTTACCATAAAAATTCGTTTAGTGTTTTAGCCTTAGCTTGAAGGAGTACATATCATTGTCTGATAATCATGATGAGCCTTTTGGTCGCCTGTGCTAATCGAAAAGTGCTTCAAAAATTGTTTGCGAAGTATTGGGTCACATGATCAGATTACGAGTTGCCGATTAGACCAGGCCGAAACAAAAATGTAAAGTAGCGAGTATCTATATTTGATACAGGGTCTTCGGTAAAACCCGAAGTGTTTGTCATAAACTTGTGCTACGATAAGTTTTATATTGAGCTTTGTATTGGCCTTTTAATTCATGTGAGAACATATGTGACAAGACGATAACCAAATTTCGTGGCTACATCATCGAAATAAAGAGATTCCAATCTACGGCGGCTTTTCGTTTTTGAGCTTTTAAGAGCTTGTAATCACATTTCCACATATTTTGCACCTACAACACAGCAGAGTAAGACATGGTGAATCTTTTGATACCAAATAATTGTAATATGAATTTTGTTGCAAGTCAACCTTTAAGCTAAGCAGAGTGTAGTTACTGTAAAATAGCCTTATTTTTGTTGACAGCATCATAGAGCGGGGTGAGGAGCACTGCAGCAAGGAGATAGCAGCTCATAAAGAGTGCATGAGAAAACTCGGGTTCAAAGTCTAGCTTATACCAAATCGGCTGATGAATCGGCTATTATTTAAGCAATATCTCAAGAATTGCAAGAATATCTCAAGAATTTTACAGTAAAACATATGTTGTTTTACTGTAAAATGCATCTTATTCGGAACAAAATTTTCTACAAGCTAAGTATAAAATTGTTTAGTGATTTCACTTTCGCAAAATTTCTGACGCTTTATTTGCGTTAAACGAACCCGGTGTGTTTCTTATTACCATGACAATAGCAATCTAGTTTTCCCGTTTTGAAAACAGTTAGAAATGGAATTGCTGAGCCAAAAAAAATTTCTATTAGTTGCGCGTGATTGGCAACAAGGTTGTTTTGTTGGAGACAAAAATTTTATTGGTCTAGCTAATGTGCGAGCTTCGTAATAAAAAGAAAAATGAAACCCTATTGATAAACCGATACATCGGCGTATGGTCTGCACTTCTATTAACGCGAAAGCCGATACATTGGCTTATGGTAGCGAAAGAGTTACAGCAACAAACTTTTAAAATAAGTGTTATTAGGTTTATGCAATTTGTTCATATCAAATAAGTTGAAATGAGTCGAAACCTGTAGCTGTCATGTAAAAGATGGGGACACAAACCATGAAATATTTAGAAACCGGTAATTGACGTAAAATAAACATTTAGCATAGCCAGAGTAAAACGATGTCAAGATTTGGAAAGATGATTAAAGCAAGTAAAACTAGTCTCTTACCTAATTTGCCATTAACCAGAGTAAATTTATACATGTCACTTTATAATACATGCCACCTATAATCAGTTGGTAGTCCTGCCCAGTCCAGAAGCTTCGTTTACCTAATGTCTCTCTGCACTAGTTGCAACTAAATCTCATTTCATTACCTTGATAGCCAGCTGACGCTGGTCTAGCACTAAAACATTCTTCAATTAGGTCTGACTGATTTCAATTATGTGGATATTTTACCACATGCTGGTTTGATGAAACGCCTTGCTGCGTTTACAAATTCAAAGCATGTATTATTTATTATAGGAGAGGTAAACAGTGTGTAAGATACTCCTTTGAGTAACTTCTAAGGCGACGGGAAAACATGTTGTTGTCAGCGATAAAAGACTAGACCCAAGTGTCTGATTTTTCCTTATGTTTGCTCCCAGGCTATCAAGTAGATAATGAGAATTTCAAACTATCTTAGCTTTTTAAATTCTTTTTAAATCAAGAATATAAAATGCCTTTATTCTGAGGTTGGCAGGGAGACATGCACAAAAACTGCTGTCAACTCAGCTGTTGGTTTCTATGCCCTTCTGTGGTTCCTCAAAAAGCTTCAAAGAAGTTTTTGTTATAAAAATAGGGCTAAAGATGAGCACTTTGATGCTGTAAAAATCGGCATGAAAAACAGAATATACTCATGATAAAGTCAATTTTCAGCTTTATATACACCAATGTACATGTATGTGTACATCAATGTACACCAATGTACATGTATGTGTACATCAATGTACATGTACATCAATGTACATGTAATGTACGTGTAATCAATGTACATGCAATGTACGTGTAATCAATGTACGTGCAATAAATGTACATGCAATCAATGTGTGTGTACATCAATGTACACGTACATCATATACGAGTACATCAATTTACGTGTACATCAATATATGTGCACATCAATGTACGTGCAATCAATGTATGTGTAATCAATATACAGTACAAATACATCGACGTAGACATACAATAAATGTACACATACAATCAACGCGTGTGCATCAATGTACACATACATCAATGTTCATGTAAATCAATGAACTGGTACATCAATGTCCAAATAGGTGAATGTATGTACATTGATATACATACATATTACTACCTTCAAAGCTGTTCAGCTAGTCAGCTGTTCAGATCATTGGCACAGGCACAGGCAGAAAGAGGAGTAAAATACAGAAGTGTTCAGAAAGTACAGAACCATCCTTTACAACAAGTTTATGGATTGCATTAGAGTGTTAGTGTTTGATGTGTGTCTATCAAAGTATGATCTCAATCCATCATCTGATATCCATCAATCCGTGACAATAACTGCTTAATCATTAGCCATACATCAGAAATAAATCGTGAAGAAGTTCAGATCGATGCATCTTCAACAAAACGCAATGATTCCATCGACTCACATTTTTATTTGATCTATTCCTATAATAAGCTTGACTATTTCTATAATTTTTTCAAGCGCTCAGCCTCCATTAGGTTAAAGACCTCACCACCACTTTTTGCCCGCTTTCTTTTCTCCTTCCCTTTTCGTCGAAGCATATCCTTATATTGAGCTGTTGATGGTCACTATAATGCCACCAACTGTACAAATTGATACACTGCTATAGTCTCCCACATGACTAACAATAACTTGCTTTCATTCTTTTTTTTTACAAATCTAGGGGTGGGGAAACGTGTTGTCCGCAGTCACTGTTCGTTTTAGGTTATCACGCTATTGGTGTTATCAATGATTATTTGCTAAAACATCTATTTGAGTGATGCCAGAATAGATACGAAGTTGAAGGACCTTTTCACGCTGATAACTGTGTGTTTTTAGACTTTTTCTGTTTGTATAGAGTAGTAACAGAGAACATGGCCACCTGTATACGTCAATCAGTAAATCTATATCATTGCAGCAACAAGAGAAACTAAAAGTAAAAACTATTTCCCTTGCTATCAGTGAGAAAATGTTGAGTGCATTTGCGTTCTCCCATATCAATAAAGGAATTCATTGATTGCTAGCCCTTACAATTCGCAGCTTCGCCATATAACCAGACCTTAACCATGACCCAACAAGAAGTTTTATATAATTTTTATGATTTATGTTTGGAATTGAACATTTCAAACAGCAGTGAGCTTTCTATATGACAAAAGATATCAAGGAATGTTGTGTCAACTACATATTAACCAACTAACCAAAGATCAACAGATGGACCAAAGTACATGTATGTACATCTTCCCACCTTTAATACTGCAACTTGCATCAATATACATGTGCGTACGTTTAATACTGCCATCTACAACAATGTACATGCACATAACTTTAACACTGCAATTTTTAGCAATGTACATGTATTTACTTTTAATCCTGCAATTTACAACAATTTACATGTATGTACTTTTAATGTAGTGGCTTATAGCATCAATGTATGTGTATATACCTTTGAAGCTGCAATCTTCAACATTGATATACCTTTAATGCTAAATCTTGGTGCATCAACAGCAAGTTCTAGAATTTAGGCTCTCAAACATTCTGAGCGAATTATAAACCTTAACTACAGACTATATAAGTAAGTCATCAGCGATGTGAGTCATACGAATTCAAAGAAAGGGTCACACGCGATCTCATTGGCTTTGTTGACTGGGCTAACTACTATGAAATGATCGTATACATGCTTCATAGAGTTGCCAGTACGGATCATTTCACGGAATAAGTTGAGCGCACAGAATGCGTCTACAGTCAGCGAAAATTGTTGATGATTCATTCAATTCACACAGCATCAGGTTCACTTTAAAACAGTACCATGTTACAGCAGTCCGATATCCTTATACACAGTTGTCCTAGACCACCTGTTGGCACCCGTTGGCAGGTACCTGATCATCACATGTGGCAGTGTGTTTTTAGTTTAAGAATTATTGATTATTTATTGATTTAGCAATGAATACATATTAAAAAAATGTTAAATATTGATTGATATGGCAAAAAATGTTAAATCGAGTGTTTCTTACCAATTTAATTCTTATAAATTTTAGGAAAAATCAATTTGCTAAAATACTCAAGTAGTTACCAAGTTTAAATATAAAATTTTACATATAATATTAACGTTACTAAGATCATAATGTCGAAACAGTTGAAGAAAACTCTAAATTACTCGAGCCAGTCAATCGGCGTGCAAGTATTAGCGAGTCCATTAACTTTTATTTTGGCTGACATTTGTAAAATATTCAACGGAGGTCTTATAATACACATATGTAGGTCTGTAACAGAAGATTGTGAGAGTGAGAAGTCCTGTCTCGCTAATTGCTCATGAAAAGTTTGTTGATGAGTCACAATAATCTACCGTTATGTTTGACAGCTTGCCATAACATATCAATAAACTTGCAACAAGGAAAATCTTCATGTTCAGCGTGTGTAATAAACCATTTTCAAAAGATAATTAACGGATGACGTGTTCCTTTGTATTACCCTAGTGATGCAAAGTATTCCCTATAGCAATAGATTAATGTAGTTTTACGAAAGCTTATACAGAATGTAGACTACCACAACATGGTAATGTGAAAGTCTCTTGTTATCATGATTTGCCAAATTTATCATTTGATGCATTGTCAATTGTGTGATGATCATGTTGGTATGCTTTATCTTTTCATTGTTTTAGTTAGCGATACAGTTACACTAGAAGTTACATGTGGTTTGAATCAGTGAGCACCGTTACACTGTTGCGAGAAACGAGGCCAGCGACAGACTAAAATCTTAAGTGTTATTTGAAAATTGGAAAATCCTTAAACATCAATTCTAGTTACTGTAGTTACTAAAGCGCATCCCCGGACTACGACATCCCTGTTTTACGATTTTTTCGCCTTACAATGTGGAATACAATGTCATTTTGTTCCCTCGTTACTTTTCTCGCCATACGACATCAACAAAACGTCTCTCGAAATTAAAATTTGGTGGTTGGTGTGCTGAACACGTCAAAATCACAAAGATGCTGATATGCTATTTACCAAAATTCCTGTCATAATGCCTAGAACAGATACGACGCTCGCTCTCTCAGTTCAGCATTCTTCAGGTTTTGTAAATGCTTGATATCGCATGATTGAAACGAAATTTAGTGAAACTTAGAGTGAAAAGTAATTGTGCCTTTTAATGCTTAATATAATATTTACTATGAACTTTACTTCTCATAAGTATAGAACTATATAAATCCATATATAACTTTTATTCATTAGCTGTGAGTCGTAAGTTTGATAATGACGTTAAAGGAAGAAGTAGGAACATGATTACCATTGCAACGAAGCAAGAATTACTAGGTTAACTATAAGTTAACTATAGTTACTAAAGTTTATATACTATTTTGTTACTAATTTTTAATAAGTACAATACAAATATAAAATTTTGATGCTATTTACTAAGGGGTGTTGGCATTAGATAATTGCTATGGGTTTTTTATCCCTCTATACAACATTTTCGCCTTACGATGCCAACATGGGAAAGAATTAATGTCGTATGGTGAAGTTCATTGTAATTATTTATTGGTTACTCTTCTTGCCCATGTGTTAAGGAGGTGTTGATATTTAAAAATTATATGCAATTATATAATTTTATATTTACAAGATTATGAGATTCATATATATATATAAATCATAATCTTATATAATCACGATATCATCATCTTATATAATCTAAGATGTATATTAAACACTGAAATTTATATACATGTATATAAATCTCAGTGTTAGTCTTTTTGTTAAAAACTGTGTCTAGTCGTAGGAATTGAATTTTATCAACAAAACATCGGCACAGCACTGGATTTGATCTCAGGACCTCCGGATCTAGAGACTACAAACCCAACCATTAAGCTACAAGGAATATAATGGTTTCATCGGGCTAATAGTCATTACGATGATTAAGACACTCATGCTGAAAGCACTTACTTGGGGTTAATAAATACCACTGTTGACCGTTAAGGTGTAAACACACTAAGCGATTTTATCGCGAGCGTCATGAGGAGGGCGGAGATATCGCTAGCGTGTGCATAAACACACTTGAGCGATTCACTAGCAAGCGATATAATGGGCACGCCCACAAACTGCCAATAAAATTCCGTATCATTAGTTTCTTCGGAGTTGTTAATAAATTTAGGTCAGTCAATATGGCGCCGTCTGGGCGACAACGTAAACAACTTACGCATTTGTTATTAAACCTATCTCACTTTCACGGGTTGTACACTGCCTACACTACAAGGAAACATAAGAAAAACGATTATTGCATTTTTAATTGTAATATTTTTCACTATTTTTATACATATTTTATTTTGTAATGGTTTTTTATATTTAGGCCTAATGTATTAAATATTTACCGTTCTCAAGATGGTCAACCTGTGCAACGATTGATTCCAAATGTTGGTTTTCAACTTGGATTTTTTGTAATTTTTGTTTGTTATGGTGCACATGACTGGGAGTGCTATTATTAAATTTATGAACAATTCAGTGCTCATTCTGAAGATGTTTCAATATTAACAAAATAGCAAATTGTCGCTGCTGTACGTTGGTGAACGTCGATAAGAAATAATTACCCGCCATAAAATTGCATTCTGGTAAAATCCAACCAATCGAAATGCATCTCGCTAGTGATAAAGTTGTGCAGAGAAAGTCTAGCGTTATCGCTCATGATGAGCACGCTGGGTGAATTCTAGCGCAGATTAGCGCCACGCAGCGCGATATCGCTCTAAATATCGCCTAGTGTGTTTATACCTTTACGCGTAACGGACTGTTAAGCTGGCCTAAAACACTGGTATTATTTTATTAAAGATTTTAATAAAGATCATGCTTTCCAGGTGCGTTATTAAATTCTTTAGGTAATGTGGTATAATCTCAAAGATACTTTAATCGAGTTTATATAATTAATCATTAGTTGGAGGTTATAGGGGGGTTCGTTTCCGGTAGCCATTAAAACCAGTTATACAAAACGCATCTGCCTCATCTTAATCCTAATTCATCAGCCCAACAACACATGGTGGCAGCGAAATAGTCGTAAAAATGGATGATGAGGAGGTTGAAGCCGCTGCGAATGTTGTTATTCTAAGGTCTATGCCAAGGATTGACCCTCCAGCTGAATTAATATTAGACAGTAACAAAGAGGCCAATTTCAGGACTTTTAAAGCTAAGTGGCGCTCTTATTATGTCTTGTCCAGGTTGGGAGGGAAGGAACTGGAATACCAACGGGAGTTATTGTTATATACAGCTGGTACTGAAGCTAGCAAGATAATTGATAACTCAGCTAGGTATGCAGGGACAGGGGATGTGGATAAGACTTGTGACTTGGTTTTAGAGATATTGGAACAATATTGTATAGGTGAAAGGAATACAATCCATGAGCGATATAAGTTTAACACATGTACACAACTCCCTGGAGAGTCCTTTGATGCTTTCTACACTGAGTTAAGAACGTTAGCAAGTAGTTGTCTATTTAACTATCGTGCTGCGGAGGGGGCACCAGCAGAAGCTGAAAGTCCTATAGATGAAATGTTACGTGATAGGATAGTGTTAGGCCTAAGAGAAGATGAACTGCGAAAAAGGTTGATTTCTCAGGGCAACAATCTTACACTGGCAACAGCTGTACGGTTATGCAGGTCACATGAGGTTACATCTACTACAATGCGGTCTATGAGTGGAGGGTCCAGTCAGTTGGCAGTCAATGCTGTCAGAGCTAGAAAGCGCTCTGAGCAGTCAAAACCGGCTACTAAAGGGAAATCGCACTCGAGAGCTAGCAGTGGAGAGCAGAATAAACCAAGTGATAAATTTCCAAACAGTCAAGCACAAAAATGTAGTTGGTGTGGGAAAACTCCAAATCACGCTAAAGATCAGTGTCCAGCTAAGGAAGCAGAGTGCAGAAACTGTGGAAAAAAAGGACATTACTTGAGAGTATGTCGTTCTAAACGCATCAATGAGGTCAAGGAAGAAAATGATGACAACTTCCTGTTTACAGGCGAACTAGTTGTTGGAGAAGTTGAGTGTTGGCAAGCTAAAGTAGATGTCAATGGATTTCAAACTATCTTCAAACTGGATACCAGAGCTGATGGAACGGTTGTCAGTCATGCAGAACCTTGGGTCAACCAGATGAAGTTATCTCCACCTGATACCATACTACATGGTCCTGGTGGAAAAGAGTTAGAGGTATTGGGAGTATTTGAGGCTGAAATGTCCTATGAAGGCCTAAAACATAGCGAGAAAGCTTATGTTATTAAAAACCAAAATACCTCGCTCTTGAGTAGAAATGCTTGCGTCGCATTAAATCTGGTAACTTGTCATGTAAATGAAACTCTGAAACTCAATGACATTTGTTCAGAATTTCCCAAGTTGTTTAAGGGGTTAGGATCGCTCAAGGGATATACCTATAAGATTTCCTTAAGAGACAATATAACACCCACATGTATATATACACCACGGAAAATACCTCACCCACTTAGAGAGAAGGCTAAGCTACAGTTACAAGAGATGGTCACCTCTGGAGTGATATCACCAGTGACTGAAGCGACTGACTGGTGCAGTGGACTAGTCACCATCCCCAAAGCTTCCGGAGCCGTACGCTTGTGTGTGGACCTGACTGGCTTAAACGCAGCAGTCAAAAGGGAGATCCATCCTATGGCGACAGTGGAGGAAAGTTTGTCTAAACTGGGGAAGAGTTCTGTGTTCAGTAAACTTGATGCCAACAGCGGGTTTTGGCAGATCAATCTTGAAGAAGAATCTAGGAGACTAACTACGTTTCTATCACCATTTGGACGTTATTGTTTTAACAGACTTCCCTTTGGAGTGTCTAGTGCTCCAGAGATCTTCCAAAGAGCTATGTCAAGGCTATTAGAAGGTGTACCAGGAGTTGTTTGCCACATGGACGATATTCTGGTCCATGGCAAAGATTTACAAACACATGATGAGAGACTCAGAGAGGTGCTTAGAATTCTCCAGGACTCTGGACTTACGCTCAATGCTCAGAAGTGCAAGTTCAGGAGATCCTCTTTGACTTTTCTAGGTCATATTATTAGTCAGGAGGGAGTGAGACCTGATCCCACTAAGGTGGCAACTATTCAGTATTTCCCCACTCCTACCAGTAAGACAGATCTGAGACGCATTAATGGTATGTTGAATCAGATGGCAAAGTTTATTCCAAATCTTGCTATTCTCAACGCTCCTATGAGAGAGCTGCTGAAAGAGAAGAGAGAGTGGATATGGGGACCAGCACAGGAGGATGCTTTTGCCAAAGTTAGAGATACTCTGACATCTGCTGAGACTATGGCACATTATGACCCGAAGTTAGTTACTATTGTCAGCACAGATGCTAGCAATATTGGTTTGGGAGCCACTCTGATGCAAGTTCAGCCAGATGGAAACAGACGACCAGTAATGTATGCTTCACGATCTCTCACTGAGACGGAGAAGAACTATGCTGCTATTGAGAAAGAAGCTTTGGGGACCGTTTGGGCATGCGAGAGGTTCGATCAGTTTGTCCGAGGGATGGCTTTCACTATAGAGACAGACCACAAGCCTCTAGTGCCATTGATGATGTCTAAGGAGTTAGACCAGGTGCCATCAAGAATCTTACGGATGAGGCTAAGAATAATGAGGTATGCGCCTAGGTTTCAATATGTGCAAGGGAAACTTCATTGCTTGGCAGATGCCTTATCCAGAGCGCCAGTAGAATCTCCAAGCACAAAGGATCACATGTTGATCGAGGCAGTTGAAGAATACGCACAGAGTGTTATTCCTTCAAGTGTAGCTGTTGACAGACTGAAAGAGGCTCAACACAAAGACGAATTATGTCTGGAAGTTATCCGATGTTGTCGAGAGGGGTGGCCAGTCTACAAGACAGATGCTTACTTAAGTGTTCAACCTTACTGGGAAGTGCAGCAGCATCTTACAGTTATTGATGATCTACTCCTCTATGATGATCGTATTGTGGTTCCCTCGAGTGAGAGGTTGAGAATGCTTGACATTATTAACCAAGCCCACCAAGGAATAGTTAAATGCAGATTGAGAGCAAGACAGTCTGTGTGGTGGCCCAGGATTTCAACAGAAATTCAGGAGATGGTACAGAACTGTAGAGTCTGTAAAGTCAGTTCAAAACCTCCTACGGAACCTCTTCTTCCTTCATCACTCCCCGAGGGAGCTTGGCAACGTCTTGGGGCGGATTTGTTGGAGTTTCAAAAGTGTCACTATTTACTCTTAGTAGACTACTACAGCCGTTGGATTGAAGTCCGGAAACTTTGCTCATTACTTTCGAGAGACACCATTGAGGCAATGAAGTCTATCTTCTCAGTGCATGGAATTTGTGAGATGGTCATTTCAGACAATGGCCCTCAATTTGCCTCAGAGGAGTTTCTTAAATTTACAGAAGAATATGGATTTACTCACGTCACGAGTTCACCCCGCTACCCAAAAGCTAATGGAGAGGCTGAACGAGCAGTTGGAACTGTGAAGGGACTTTGGAGATCAAACCCCAAAGACCCACATCTGAGCTTGCTTACTTATAGAGCCACACCTCTAGATAATGGCTATACCCCATCAGAGTTGCTGATGGGAAGGCAGATACAAACAAACCTTCCTGTTCTCCAGGCTAACTTGATGCCTCACAAGACTGATAGAAGTCACATTGTTGAGAGCGAGGGGACTAGGAGACAGGCTACAAAGCTGAATCATGATAAGCACTTCAGGGCCAAGGAGCTACTAGAACTCAAACCGGATAAAATGGTTTATATTCGGGACAGTCAGAAAGATGGTATGGTAGTGAAGAAAGTAGCACCAAGGTCCTACCAGATCCAAACAGATACTGGGATAGTCAGAAGAAACCGGAGTGCATTGGTAGACATGGAACAATCTGCAAATAATACAAAAGAGGAGGAACTACAGACTACACCCAAACGTAGTCAGGATGTCTATTCTCCTGGCTCCACCAGAGGCACAGAGGGCAGGGCGATACGAGAGAGCCCACAGGCCAGTCCAGGTGGATGTCGGGGGTCTGAGTCGACTGTCGCAGAAGGCAGGGCGATACGAGAGAGCCCACAGGCCAGGCACGTTGACTCAGACCACAGGTTTAGTAGACCGCAGAGGTCGAAGAGGGTACCAGGATATCTTACCCAGGATTATGAGCTTTACTAGTCAAGAGAGATGTTAAACACCCTAAATGGACTCGGACAATACTAGTCACATAAACATTGCAATCGGACAATCACTTGTTAAACACTCCTTGTTTATTACCAAAGATATTTGAGTTACATATGTTTTCTTATTTGGTTATGTATGCTTTGTTTGCAAACATCCATCTGGAACGGGGGATGTGGTATAATCTCAAAGATACTTTAACTGAGTTTATATAATTAATCATTAGTTGGAGGTTATAGGGGGGTTCGTTTCCGGTAGCCATTAAAACCAGTTATACAAAACGCATCTGCCTCATCTTAATCCTTATTCATCAGCCCAACAACACAGGTAATTATTCTATTACACGAGCAATGTCGCGCATTTGACTAGTCATATATAATACACGAATATAAATTTTTTAAATACTGATACAAAAAACTTCAATCTTAATACTATATTAATATTGAGCACCGGTCTTTGCTTTCCCATGCTTATAAGCCCACTACAGGTTGCTCAGTTATTGTCTGGTAATCAAGCACTAAAACTTTTCGACATTATCATTAAAAATATAATTTTATGAAAAAATTCTTAAAACTAAACAGCTTGTTTTATTAATTTAAAACTGTTGATTTTTGCACAAATTAAATAAAAATGTATTACAATATATATCATCCAACACTACATATAGTAAAAGCATTAACCTTGAGTTTTATAAGATAAAGATTAAACACAGTAACTTTCAGCTGAAGTGTTTCCTGCATTGTGAATAGTAGGAGAAAAGAAGTTTTTGAATTTAGCATACTAACTAGCCATATTTCCATTTATTTTGCTTGAAAAGAAATGGCGAGTCAATATTAGGACGCTTTAAGGCTAAAGTAACTAGTACAATAAATGTGATCAAAAAACTATGCTAAACATGTAAATATTGACTTCACTATATTAATTTTAATGTAACAAAACATCTGTCAGCAAGTTATGTTGAATTACAGCAAATCAAGCATTTCATGCAAAGCTTTTGGTCGATCTTTGTGACAGCTAATTCGCATCGCAAATGGACATTGACGGATCTACACTGTCGATGGATATTTTGCAGACAAAATATGTTTGTTATTCTTATTGGCTATTGCCCCCTGCCGATTTGTTTTGCTAGATAGAATGGCACTTGATCTACTCTGATTGGTTGTCGAATCTAAACAACAATTTGTGAATTGAACACATTCAAGTTGCAGTTGAACATTGAACATTTTTAGAAGGCCAAAAAAGAATGATTTCGAAATTTGTCAGTCGATCAAGGTAAAATCTGTCAGCTAGTGTATACAACTTCAAAATCAAAACTTTGTACATAGTTGAAGCGGTTTGATGAACTCTAGTTCACAACTGTATACAAAAGTTTATAATTCTAGTATACAAGTATACAAAAGTATACAAAAGGTTATAATTCTAGTATACAAAAGTATACAAAAGTTTATAATTCTAGTATACAAGTATACAAAAGTATACAAAAGGTTATAATTCTAGTATACAAAAGTTTATAATTCTAGTATACAAGTGTATACAAAAACTTATAATTCTAGTATACAAGTGTATATACAAAAGTTTATAATTCTAGTATACAAGTATACAAGAGTATACGAGAGTCTATATTTCTAGTACACAAGTATATAAGTATATAACTATAGTACAAAAGTATACCAGTGTCTATAATTACAGTACACAAGTATACAAGATTCTATAATTTTAGTACACAAGTATACCTGTGTCTATATGTACACTCGCCACTGCAAACAGTCTCCAAATCGAAATTAAAGAAATTGTTTATAGTAGACATAGAGAGCAACTCAATGGTTGTAATCAACATTTAGCAAGATAAGGATCTACAATTGGGTACATTAAAGGAAATGCAAGGATAAGCGAAGTTCAATCAGACCATAAATAACAAGTACAGTGTATATTTGTCTTTTGCACTCAACTCTCGAATCTATATAAATACTTGTGTATATCAATTTATAGCTTGAATCACATGATATCATCATCTGTTGCCGTATACATAACTAATGATAGATGTGTTCGCTTTTCCTTTTACAATGTTATTGAGGTGCTAGCAGGTCAAGGTCAGATGAATGGAGGTGAGAAAATAATGAAAAAATTCAAAACAATTTTAGAAATAATTGTTGTTTTAAACTCAACAATTGTTTGCATGTCGTGCTGATTACGGTGTAAGATACTATGGATTTAGCTCAAACTGCGGTGCCCAACAACATTAGCATTCTTTCAAAAACACTTTGAAAGCTACTGTTCAAATCCGATTTTTTATTTAATTGACCCAATAAATTGAATGCAATAATAAACTTTAAAAAGAACTTGAACATAAATATAAAGTGTTCCAGAGACGCCCATTGCCTCTACCAAACCTTTACAAGCAAGTTGTTAGTTATGTATTCTAAGGCTAGTATAATAAAAAGAATAATCAACTAGTTTTACTAATTACAATAAAAGTAATTAGTAATGATGGCATCACAAATATAAATCTATTAAAACACAATGCAAAGAATATCACTAGGGCTGATTAGTTGAAAATGTTTCATGCTAATTAAGATTTTGACAGCTTTTTGGGTTAAAATGATGACACATCCACGCTGTTGCACACTTAGTAGCTAAAGCTATAATTTGGTGGTATGTAGCAGCAAGTCCTTTACAGAAACTGATCACTTGGGCAGACAATAGCTTTGACTTTTACATGTATCAAAGTATAATAGTGGGCAACCCTGAATGACCTTCCGTTTTTGAAATAATATAATTTAATATGAGTGTCGCAATCTTTAACAATGAGTGGATTTATATACATTCCTTTACTGAAACTAACTTTGAAATTGTCTCCCCCTGCTTGCGATTTATTAATGACAGATGTAAAATGCTTTCTCAATTTCAAACCTTTTCCACTATGTGCTAACCTGTTGTCTTTTTAAGTTATGTGTAACAACAGTACATACTTTGTGAAGAGGCCAAAAGAGAGGGGCTCACTGGTCAAACATAATTGATTCAACATGAGATAATAATTTTTAAGGATAGCTGACAAGAAAAAGGTCCGCTTTTAAAACACAAATTGTTGCCTCTAATAGATCGTAAAATAGCATTATATTACAAATTTTTTTCAAAAGATTAGCACAGGCTTGTTTGATGCAACAAGATAGTTTGTATCCACTAATTAGCATGAGGCTTGACTTGTAGCAAGTACATTTGTTTTCAGTTATTACGAAACGGATTTTTTGTTTATGCGATAAGCATAATCATTCACCAGAAATTCAAGCCACACACTCCACAGCCAAAAATAACTGTATTCGTTTGGTTAAGAACAAACTATTTGTAGACTTTCACGATGCCCCGTTAAGATCGCTACAGCTGAAAGTTAGTTACACCAGACTGCCAACTCGCCATTGCGTCAGCTAACCAGATCACTAAACTGCTGATGTCAGTGTGATATTGCTCTTTGACTAACTTTAAATGTGCTTTAATATGGTATTAAAGCAGTTGTATAATATACATTTGTTGTTATATAACAATAAGTGAGCACAACTCCAATATTTTCTTAATGACACTTTATTCACACGATATTTTTTTTATAATGCCATGGCCCAGTGTTGTGTATTGGTAAAACACTGTATATTGGTATTGTGTAAAAATTTTCACAATACTATATAGTACATGTATTTTTATTGCCTGCAAGAAATTAGCAGTAAGACAGCCTTACAGTAGTACTACCATTACTATTGTAGTGAAAGTACAATAGTACACTTGAACTTTAAAGGGCAAGTGCATTAATCAATCATCAGAGACTGGCCCTGCGCTTAGCGTAAGCAGGGCCAGTCACCTGAGCACCTGCTGCAGATAGTCTGTTCTTGTAATGTTGGTAAATAAAGATAAATTTCTTAGATGTAAATGATTTAGATACTGCTATTATTTTGCAGAACTAAAGTGAACAGAATTAAATTAGTACACTGGTATTTGAGGAGCTAATAGGTAGTTCATTATTGGCTTCTTTGTTCTCATACATTACATGGACAAGGTTGTAACGCTTATTGCTGCAACTAGGTTTTTGCTGTGTAATTTTTGAATTTTTATTTTGCAACTTCAGTCTGGCTGGTTATAATTTATTCATGTTTCTGAAAAGAACACATCTTGGAATATTTACTATGATGAGAGTCGTGTCTGTTTGTCTGTCTGAAGCCATGGTTGGATATTGGTAAAATAGATTGCATCACACAGGGTTCGAACTCAGGCATTCAGCTTAGCAGCCAGGCGCACCATCTCCACCACTCGCCTAGCTTGCTGCATTTGGGAATAATTGTGCAGATATTTATTACACTTGACATCCTCTCACAGCACGCCACACTGCCAGGGTACTAGTCTTTACTATAATGAGAGCCGTCTCCAAAGCCACGGTTGACGAATGCGAAAAAAGTTTGCATTATTCAAGATTAGAACTCTCTACTTTCAGATGGAAAACCAACACTCTAACAACTGCACCACTTCACTGCTCAGAAACTGCTTCAAATAATTGTATGTATAGTTAGACTGCCAGGGTACCAGTCAATACTACACTTATCAATTCTGTTAACTTTAAAAACAAGAAATGAGCTCTGCACGAACACTATAAGCCAATGAGACGTGTTGGAGCTGGGGCAGATGCCATAAGAATGTGCAGGCTCCATGACTGGTGAACACATTAGAATGTGACTTAAAACCATGGTATGGTATTACACCTGCTAATAAAATAACTTTGGTTTCAGAGCAATTCATCTATCAAGCGTAAAACCAAAGTCAATCAATACATCTGATAAATGGTTACATCTATGAATGTCAAGTTTTACGTCAAGTAATGACGCAATGCACCCAATCTATGTTGTAGCTAGGCTCATTAAATGTGACATTATTCCGTGTCTATAGAGACTTTTTAATCCCAAAATTAAATAGACATTTGATTATATCTGTTGGAGTAAGTAAAAATAGACGTGCTATAAATCTACCCATAATCTAGTTTACAGAATCATGAAGTTTATTTTCGATGCCTCACATTATGTACGAGAACCAGTGCATCCCAACAGTTAGCTGTAAGTAGTTACCAGTCTGTGTTCACTCAACAGAATAGATTGATTGTTTGCAATTAAATTGTTTAGAAACCATGGACAACCAAATTATTTCAACATTGGTAAAAAATTAACGATTTGCAAAGAGGGGCTGATCACAGGAGACGAGCAGAGTGAACTGTGATTTTAGAGCAAGACAGGTTCAGTACTAGAGGCAGTTAGAGATTAAGATCTGCTTATTATCTTGTATAACTGTAATCTAGGGTATGGAGATTATTTTATTTAGTATATGGACTTGTGCAAATGCACATTTTAATATATACAGTCTCTAATATAGATATAAACAAGCGACAGTACTTTGTCCCTGTATTTAAAGTTTTACTTTTTATTGCTCTTCATGTGGATTTTTATGACTTTATTCAAACGAAAATCTCACACCATAAACACCATTCAAACTTGGCTGATTCTGGCAACATGATCTTTCCATTAAGTTAACAGCCTATCATAGGTCTACAGTATCTGATGATTATAATACTTGGTAGGCAGATGTTAGCCCTAAGTTTGCGATAACGGAATGGCTTTCTCTATGTATTGTCATATACTAGGTTTATGGCTAAGTTGGTCAGCCACATTTACTGTAAGCACTGTGGTTTCCTTAAAGTGAAAATAATGATCACGCAGTATAAAATGACTTGACCAGAAATATTCATGCTGAAGATTATTTGGGATGAAGTTGAAACATGAAGTTTGAGTTTCATTCTATTCTGCAAAAACTAATATTGAGCCATTTCCATTGGCTCAATATTTTAAAGCAATGATATTCTTTTACCCCCTGTTAATATGATACTGTATCACAAAATACCATAATGACACTTTGACAATTGCTGCTCTTCAGAGAACTCTAGTAGAAGAACCTCGCGAGCATTGACAGACGGTTCCTCAATGCACTAAATCAATTCTGTTTATATTCATGCCCAATCATCATCACATCACTGCTTAGTAGATAAAATATTTCTAAAAAGTGGAAAACACAGACTGGCAATCACTGCAGGCAATTTGTCTAACAAGGACAAAGCCCGCAAAGCAGCCAAGCACAAAATTTTAACAATAAATAGAATGATCTCAGCTAACCATTATCTTGTTATTTGATGAATGAACCCTAAGTTAAGTAGGAAAGTATTACTAACCTGTGACAAGGTCACCTTTGCTCAGTTTCAAATGACTAGTAGATGAAGATTCATAATCAACAGTACAGACAAATACTCGACCAGGCACTGTGTTGGGAAAATGTATGGAGTTGTCTGATCGCGTAGAAATACCTCTCTGCAAAATCGCTCTGCTTGGGGAAAAGGAATCATACAAACCTGTCAAAGAAAGAATATCAGCTTGACTAAGTAACTATGTGTACAAATGAGTTGTAAATAATATGGACCAAAATGAATAAGGTGAAAGCAACAAAGACGTGACATTGCAGTGCCAGAATGATGTTGCTAGACGCACCACACGGATTTGATTTGGATGCAATTCATGCATCTTGAGCGCTCGAGGATTAAGTTGGTGTGACTCAGCATGCGTAAGGTATTTGAGGTATGCAGGTTTTACATTGGCATTGAGTGTCATTAAATCAATAACTCTCACAATTATGGCCTTTTACATGACGGCTGGCAAAACCAATTAAGCCATTCAGGGAAGTCTACTGCTATGGCACCTTTTATGAATACACAGTCAAAATTATTTTTCACTTTCTTTAATGTGAGAGGCTAGAAAATAGAGCTTATGTTTTAAGGTAGAGCATTCATACTTTTTTGTGTGTTACACATCAATAAATTTTTAACATGTTTCAACCACCATGATTTTACTGCAGCCAATTATATTTTTTGAGTTGTAGAGCTTTAACGTCAAACACGCACAAATGTTTCTACAATTGACATTAATTTGTGTAGCAAATCCGTCTGAATGCCAAAATCTCGGCATAGAGTATAACGTAACAGTGAATACATATTTTTTACAAAGCTAAGCATGCCTAACCTTCCAGTTTCTATTTCACTCAAATATAGATTTTACTCTATTTTTTCAGATTTTACTCAAACTTGCAGCAATATTTACAGTTAAATGTTATTAGTAGTTTGCCTCGTACTACCGCACGGTGGCATCCTTGACGCGACGAGCCTTGCCAAGTGACAAAATATTAAATGAAAAAGTTTTCTGATCTTTGGAAAACAGAACCTCTTCATATGTTACCTATGCTTAATACCAACACTTATTGAGAAAAAATAATGGATGTTATAAAATAAAGATCTAATTTTATTAAATATATCTAAATCATTATATATATTGTATTACTACAAGCTAAATACGTAAACAGAAAAATGCATAATAATAACCAAAGCTAAATCTGGACCAGATTTTGTCAAAATGCAAATTTTGAGCTGTTATAATGTTTCATTTTTATTAGCTTCCTGAAGGAGTCAATCTTTGAACTAAAAAGCCGCCGAATACATCATTTTAACCAGTGAAAAATTCTGCTAGTCATGAAAACTTCAAATATTTAATTACTAAGTCATGACTGATTTTATTGGACCAAATTACATGTATATATGCAGGGCAATGTAAACATAAATCGCCTACTGTTTCAAGTTATTTTATACCTGGATCTACAATATTATTTACCATCTAGTCTAATCTTTACAGTCTAACTTCATTCTATCCCATGCATATGCGCCAACATAAAGTTCAACGTGCCGCAGGAAAGTGCATGAGGATAAATTAACAAGCAACAGTGTCACTACAGTGCAATAAAACTCAAGTTGTTCGTAGGGCGGTACATTTCTAATTTTCTAACACTTCCTTCACACCACAGAGCATTGTGGGATGACTGGACATTTACCTCCCATTATAGATGCGACACTCAGCCTTGACCTAGGCAAGTATAGCCCTGTAATGCACGCAAGTCTTTTGTACATCAGCCAAAAAGAAGCAAGAACTCTTTGTTATATCAAAGAACGACTCACAAAAAGCGGTCAATACAAGTAAAGCAGAAAAACAACTGTGCTGAGCAGATTGCAAAAATATTAAAATATATATTTTAATACACACTTTTAATATTTATTCAAATATATATTACAAATTTTAATAGAAGTTTTTAATTGCAATACAAAAACTTTAGAACAACTTTTTTAAAAATAATTTTAAGACTATTTTAATAATTTTAAAATAATTTAGAATTATTTAAAAATGTAAAATTTTTTAAATTATTCCAATACATGTATTGAACAGACTACAAAAGAACCTAAATGATCAATAAGCTACCAACTTAAGCATGAGAAAACGACTCTGAAAATACTTCTACATACCTGTTTTACCTAGCGTATACTATAATGTAGTTATATTTATTAAAGTTAAAGTTATACATTTAGACGTATTCTTAATGGCAGTTCAATCTACCAGAAATAGAGCATAACAGAAAACAAAACAAAGTTGTTTAATTTGAAAGATTGTAAGTCTACAAAAAATCTAGTTATGATTTAGTAGCTAGACGGTTAGAGATCAACTCAACACGACGGTTAAAAGAGTGGCTCTGTCATGATACGAGAAGCAGCTGTGGTCTGGTTCAGCAGATATAGCATAAAAAGTTATGCTGCCATTTAAAAAAAGCTTCTGTCAACAAGCATTCTTAGAATTAAAGAGTTTTTGACCTTACACCATTGCTGGTCAACAATGAAAAATAAGTAAGTTGTTTGCTAATTTTCTTTCAATATCATTGTTTTTCAATTTTATTTAGACAAAGACCAATAGATGTTTGATTTTTTTTGGCTGTCCGTCAAAATCGACAATGCATGATTGGGTCCAGCAGTATGGTAGAATAGAGGTGAACCTATTCTTAGTGTCAAAGTATCAACCACTTCTGGAACTGTCAGACTGACCTGAAGACTGACAGAGCAAGGTGGCCATTTTACTTGCCCAATGTGTAAAGGGCAGATGTGAATCTTTAATGTGCCCATGATGTCAGTGTGGTACACGGGGCTTCCAAGTTATGGTCTAGATCCGAAAGACCCAGCAATTTAGAGTTGAAAGCTTGCTGAAAGCTTTATGTCATATCAGTATAAAGCAGGATTCCAACCACGCACCTCACGGTTGTTAGTCAAAGACACTACCACTAGGCCACCCTGACATCCTGATTTTTAATATTGCTACTAAAATGCTACTACTGAATTTAGAGTGGGAATGTAGAGATTTTTCACTAACAATTAAACACGACGTAAACACGTTAACACGACGTGTCACGTAAACATAACACGACGTAAACTGTTAATCAAGAAATTTATCACTAGTTTGAATTTCAGCGGTAATTTTTAGCCAAACGGACTGTCACAGTCATATGTATGAGTGTTAGTGCAGTTCATTAGAAAGGAGACATCATGCTCATTAAGCAAGATACAGCAACACGCATATTCTCATTGATATCTCTATAAACCGATGCAAAGTAGGTCAGACAAACATAAATTTTACAATTCCAAGTAAAATATTTGTTCTTTAACCAATAATTAATTTTCAAACTGTTTCACATCAATAATCCTAACTTTATCAACGAATGTTTCAGTTTATGCGATCTTCTAAAGCTTTGCTTTCTTTAATTTTTGTCACTAGGTGTACAGTAAAGACGCAGTAATTACATAAATTATTTAAAGGAATTTGAATATAAGTCTTAAAGAACTTGCTATTTATCACCAGTTACTGCAGTTAAGGAATGAAGAGCGCAGCAAGTGCTAGAATATAGCTCATACCTTTCATCTGCTTCTGCGTGACTTAAATTTGTAAAAATAGTTTTCCGGAAACTTCACTGAGCTAGTACTTTTTCAAAAGCTAGAGCTAGCGAGACTAATCCTTGCTACCAGTTTAGCTCCTAAGTTGAACTTGTAAGATAAAAATATTAAAAATGAGGATGTGAAACTTATAATTTTAGCTCAGCATCCATAGGAAAAATAAGCAAAACCATATGAATGTCATATGTCTGTTTGTTAAAGTTCTATGTTTCCTTTAAACTGGCTGATTGCCAAAGATAAGCAGTCTATCGATTGGGTTCAGATGCATCTTAAATGTCATTTCAAAATACTTGCTTGGCGGTACTTTACAGCAAATAATCGTTACCAAAATACATACACAGGCAGTTGTTGACTTACGACCTAAGCAGCATATGCCCACCCAACTTTACGACCAAATTTGTAGAAAGGTCAGACAGTTCAGGGCGAGGCCTAGCAAAAGCAGTTTTTGTAATTGTCGTTAAGCTTTTTCGTTATTTTTTTGTTAGGCGAATTTTTTCTGCCGCACGATATCAACAATATACTCTATGAAATTAAAATTTGGCGATTTGGGTACTGACTCTATACGTTATTAAAAAATATACGTTGCTCGCCATGGCAAGTACAGGGTTATCCGTCATGGTAAAAATGGATTCGCAAACAGATAAGTGATAAAACTTTAGTTAAAGGTTTGAAGTTTACTAAAATACATACTAAAACTTCCTTCATATGTTTAGTCAGCTTAATTCATTTAAGTTACATCAGAATCAACAGAATATACAGAATTGACTGACGTCGGAATTGACTTATCGTCGGTCGGCTGGAACCAAACGCGGTCATAAGTCGACGATTACCTGTAGTTCATTTTGGATGCACATGGGAAGCAGACAACTCCCATATTCAGTTATGAAAATTATTTTGAGGAGTTTTTCACCCTAAAATTGATAATGCTAATCTAAAAAGCTAATGGACAGCCATTGAACTCAATTTAAAAAGGCAAAAGTTCTCTCGTGTTGGAGCTGTTCTAATATTGTCAGATTTCCACTGTCAGTCATATCATGCCGTTGATGTAGGTAAATATATGCAACCTATGCGTTCTACATACCCAGATGGCCAAGTTCAGATCTCATCATAGAATCACTACGCTCAGCTCGACTCCCGTTAGTCAATGGGCTGCCAGCGAGTGACAAGTTCATGACTGATGCTGACAGATTGATCCTAGGGTCGCTTTTAGACAGCAGTCTCATTGCTTCGAGATTGGCACCTGCGAGGCGGCGGTTGGTGTTGTACATAGGTGAGTCCTCAAATGGCACTGAAAGACAGGTGACTTTAGCGTCATCAAATTTCTCTCGCGATCATTGCTATTTATAATTAGAATGTGCATTAATTACAGCAAAAAACCCAATTTAGTTTGCAATAAAGATTGCCCAACATATGAACTTATTGCTTTCTTTTTAACTGACAACGTTAGCAATCACACGGTTGTCAACAATGTATATATGTTATAAGGTGGGAGTTATTATGCCATCAATACAGGAGCCTGTGCTAGCTCACAGGTGACACGTGCACTTCAACAAAACATACCTGACAGAAAGGTGAAATAGTTGGTCGCCTAAGTGCATTGACATAGAACTTTACTTTTCACATAAAGTTAGCCCAGTCAGAAATTTGAAACCCATAAGTTCTAACAATACTGCAATAATGAGTGATCACTATAGCTATTTGACTTTAAAAAGCTGAGAGATGAAAACCCACTTTGCCTAATGATTTATTCCTACGTTCAATATACTTAATGAGCTGACGACTCCAAACATTCCCACAAATATTCTAGGAAGCTGATAACAGCAGCACTGGATGCACTGTCGACCCTAAAGAAAATTCTTACCAACTAGGAGGCTGTCATGCTTATCTAGAATGTTGGCAGCTTCTTTATTGCCTGAAATGTTGGCGACATCAAAAGGCGTATGTCTAGCATTGTTCAGCACGTGCTTATCGGCACCTCGCACCAGCAGAGTTTGCAGACAACTCAACTGTAAAAGACAGTATAAAGCCACGTATGATGTACTGCCTAGAAATAACAACATTTAAACCAAATTCAATGTCATATACCATAAATTGCCGTGTGCAAATCAACCCAGCATATGAGGTCTAAAATTTGATTTAAAACTCCTGGTTTTGATGTGTACTCACCGTATAAGTCAACCCACTTCTCTGGCGCAAATGGTTTGATTGCTAATAATTCAGTCAGCATTAGACGGGAGCTATGCGTAGATGGAGAAACGGTTTTCAACAAAAAAGCCATGCCGCAAGCCAGATTTTTGTCAGGAACTGTGATTCATGTACAAAAAAAAAATGGATGGACGATAGTGAATGTGTGTCAAATGGATTACCGAATTGTGGGCTTGTAGTCCGATACTATGAATAAAGCCTTTAATGTAAAAAAACAGGTTATTTCCAAAAAGAATCCTAGTGATGACAATTTGAATGGTGAAAAACCGAATCCATTTTTCACCATGGATGTGCTTGATCCATCTCATGTTGAGTAAGATTACTAGTACTTTACTTTTTGATAAATAAATCCCTATATGTAATATCATGCAATTTTGATTTGTGAAGGTTTTTTGAAGTTGAATTTTACTAGAATTTGTGTCATGAAAAACATGATCTCTGTATAAGTCAAAATTTGTTGTGAAAAAGTTGTGTCAAATTTCGGCTTAATACGCCGGAATCTATGGTAAACATACATGTAGACACTCACAGACATAACATCATAGCGAGAGCATCAGTAAATATATTTGTATTTATGGTAAGGCATACAACAACTTATTAAAAACTAGCCGAATGTCAGGCGTTGCACGAATATTAAAAGCAGCTTACAAACAGTGGCAGGTAATGTAGTTGCTATTGGCTAATTTGAGTAAGCTAGTATCCGTATTGCTAAACTTACTAATAAGAGCCGTGAGAGCGAGCTTTAATGACATTGCATGTAACACAGAGTTGCTATGCCATGCGTATTTTAACCAAAATAATTACTTATATCGCCCAATGAATCCATTGCATCTCGTATAGCCTAATGGATTAGCATCTCACAATGGGAACGGAAGGTTCAGAGATCAAATCTTCTGCGATACATTTTTTCATTGCTAGATTTTAATTGCTATAACTGGACAGACTAACGACAAACTTTGAGATTTATATAGATTGAAAAAAATCATAATATATGTCATAAGATATTTATCCTTTATGATGTTCAATTTAGAGCGATGCAATTTGATTGAACATTGTGCCATTTATTAGAATAAAGTGAGGGAACGTTGTCTTGTAAAAAGATTCATGCATATAATAATTGTGATAGAAAAATGTGCAACCTACACACTTAATAAATTCTTTGTTTTAATTTAGGTAGCCATTCAATGGGTCAATAATATACAATAAAACCCTTGCCATATAACATCAATTCATTCCAGTGTTGGCATTGTAAGGCAAAAATGTCATATGGAGGAGTGTGGAAACCCGTAGTAAATATCTAATGCAAACACCCCTTGGTAAAAATCATCAACATTTTATATACATACTATACTTATTAAAAAGTAATAACAAAATAGTATACTAACCTTAGTAACTATAATAGTTACCTAGAGTAATTTTAGTGTATTTTGTGGTTATGATCTGCAATCAAATGTAGCATTACAATCTACAGTAGGTACCATATGGAACTTTTACCTTCGAGACAGACGTGTAACATAATCTTTGAATTTAACTTAAATGAATTTAGCTTACTAAACACACTTAAAGATAAGTTTTACTATGTTTTAGTGTTTTAGTAAACTAAACCTTATTACTTGTTTGTGGTTTTGTTCTTACTATAACTTATAACAAACAATGCTGAACTGAGAGAGCACGAGTATCAGGCGTTTTGGGAGGGATTTCAGAAAACTGCATATCGGCATTTTCGGTATTCTGACGTATTCAGCCCACCGGCCGCCCATTTTGAATTTCAAGAGAGATTTTGCTGATGTCATATGGCGAAAAAATTGTCATATAGAGGGGACAAACTAACAACGTGTCCACATCATAAAGCAAAAAAAACTGTAAAACAGGAACATCGTTACCAGAGAGTGCACTGTACAATACACAATATGCTAACTTTCCAGAGAAATTTAGAGTTGTTTCTTCTTCATGTAAAGCAATTCTTAAAAAGGAGAGTGACGGCTCTCGACATAACAGTATACTGTAGTCCTTATTTGCTCGCTCATAAATAAGCTAACTTGACTAAACATAATTTTATGTTTGTAGTTAGAGTTTGTTATCAGTCGCAATAGTGATGTTGAAATTTATAGAAATTTTTTTGACTCAGAGTATTTTTGAAAAATGGAGTCGTTATTATACACATCAATATCCTTTAGTAACCAAATACAATTACGCTCAAAAAAGTCATGCTTTTTATCTTTCAATTAAAAATTCAAACCACTTTTGTGAGTGAATTACTCTACACATAGAAATATTGTTAGCTTTATAAATTTGATGACATCTGTACAGTAATGTATGCATCTATCAACATGGTGCATCTATCAGTTTGTCTGTCTTTCAAAATGTTACTATAGCAACGTAATGTCTGCAACCGATGCAACTAAAAGCAACCATTTAGCAAAATACAACTGCAAATATTTGGCTTTATAGGAAAGTCCAGCTCTTTATCAATACTCACAGTTTGGTGATATTTTGTAATGATAATCAAAATTCAATAAAAACTGGTAGCTGAGTGTCACATATAAATGAATGCAATCATCACATAGCAGTCATAGCTATGCAGATACATGGTTAGGTAGCAACATAGCTATGACCGCAAATCCTGCTTGACATTGGCCTGTACTATTACTACTGTACAAACACGGACAATTACAAACTATTCCATGAGTATGTAACTCCGAATTGAAACAAGGTACTTCACTCCGTAATCATTTTTACAAAATTCCCACCTTCACTGATGTTAATTCTGTTTAGTTGCTTTGTATACATTCAAACTTTGCTAGTTGATTATGTGCAGACCATGAGGGTTTCATTGCATGAAACTCAGAGAAACACCTTTGACAAATGTCGATGATTATGCATACATGCCAAATGTGAAGGCATTAGAAGCAGTCAGCATACCTCATTGTTGAAAGCACTGATATGGAGGGGCGTGGCTCCCGTGTGACTCTGGTAGTCTAGCTCAGCACCATAAAATATCAGCATCTCTGCTACCTTGTAGTTGCCTACCTTGCATGCCTGACAATAAGATCTCAAAGTTCTAGATTGATTCTAGAAAGTTCTTAATTGTTGAAACTAAAGTTTGTAGCAACTAAATTCTATAGTGTGGTTTAGGTTTCTTTGAAAATAATTTGATCAATTTATGAATAATTTTATTCAAGTTTTGGTTTAATAACTTCATTAGAAAAATTTGTTTGTTTGTAAACTATACACCTCTGCTTTGCTGGCTGTTTACTAATGCACTAAAAGGAGGGAAATGAGAAAAAAATCACACAACATTTTTTTTTTAATATGCCAAACATTTGTATGTCTAGTAGTCTTCATAAAGTTTTTCAATTCTAAGGCGGCAATAAATTGAGAAACACAATGTATTTAAATTTTATGCAAACAGTTGAGCTGAAAAATAGCTGATTTGTTAAAAGGGTGCGTGGCCATGACTAAGCGCTGGAAATGAAAATAAAATGGATACTAATAATGCTCTATGCTGATTGACCATTTCTGCAACAGTGAAACCAATTATCGCCCACGCCACCAATTTCCATTGCATTTATACAAATATTTCCGTGTTGACCTTTTTTTGATTCACTAAAACACAATTTGAAGAAGACGTCTGTAAATGCCTTCTGTTCTAAATTCTACTTTCCTTAATAAAAACTAACTAAAACTTGGCTAAGGACATGTCTTATGCTAAGTTAAAAATTTCAACCTGATGCAACTCTGTGTTGCCCGTCTCATCCTTGCAGCCAATGTGTGCATAGTCCCTGAGAAGTAGCTCAGCGCAGAGAGCTGGAGAACTCCTCTTTTTTGAAAGGTGATAGAGAGGAGTCAGATCCTTGTTATCCCTGTAGTTAGGACTTGCTCCTAGTTCTAGCAGTGCCTGCAAAACATAAAAATGCATTGACCTCTAGTGGAGTACTTTGAGAGAGATGGGCCACCAAGAAAGTTTGCTCATTTTGTATCTTATTACAGGATTATCGAGTGTAAAGTTGGATTTATTGTTTCGTAAAATGGTGTCAAATAATTTGGTATTAGCGCAAACGAACGATTGCACAAGGTCATGACAAATGCAAATGGGTTTTGTCATTGCTATGTAGCTACATGTAACTGTCAGAGTATGGTGAAACATATACCTATGTTCATTATATAGATGGAAACTTATCATCGCAACAGCGTTACTTTGAACATAGGGTTTTCAGAATACTGGACATTGCATCATAGTATGTGTATACCTGATATAACTGTGGGAGTTTTGTTACCATTCCTCATTTTTAAAATTTTTAAATATATGAAATTTAAGACCATTGCGTGTCACTGCCTTTCAATACAAATTATGTTATATGTGTCGCAGTCACAGAAACCATGGTTAAGTCGCAAATCACGAAGTTGAGTTATCCCACTTTGAAGTTGTACCAACTGAATTTATAATATTGGTAACGATTTTGTAACACGTGCATCTGGACCAATCAAAGAGTGATCTTTCTGAATCTGAAGTCAGTTTAGCCAATAGAAATCTTTAACCATCGGAAAAACCCTTTTAAAACCGTTGCTATGCTAAACAGGAAGTACTAAAAAATGGCGTCTGATAAATATAATCGTTTCTTTTTTGCCGATTTTAAAGATAACTCTGACATTTTGGACACTTATAATGAATACTTTGGGATTCCAACTAATGTCAAAAGCGGTGAAAGTAAAGGGAATTACGATGACATTTTCCTAACGATTCTTACATGATTATTACAGTATTTAATTATAAGAATAATTATTCGATTTTATAGGATTATCATTAGATTTAATTATAGGAATAATTATTCAAATTTCCAAGATTGAAGTATATAGAGACTAATAGTGTGCAACATGTTACTGTTGTTATTTTCTATAGATTTTGTTGATGATTTGGCTGCGTCCGATATCGCAGTACTGCCAAACCGTTTTTAATATCTGCAAAATTAAGTAATTTTTGTTATAAATATATAAGTACTTTTATGACAACCAGCTAAAATCTGTTTAGATTTTTAAATTCAGCATATTTTTTTGGATATAAATACAGAAATCTAGATAAATATCACAACTTCTTGATATTGGTTGCTATGACGTTTTGAAACGTAAACAAAATTGTGCATTGGTTTTTCGTTTCTCAAACTTTAACACCAGTTTTCTCAGAACGATGTTTTCGCACTGATGGTAAACGTGCATTCAGTTTATTGACCATAAAATCTGCTGTAATTAAGCTGAAATCAAAATTTTTTTGCAAAATAACTAAGCATTTTCTCCTTCTGCTAATGTAAATAACTCCAAATCTTACAATCTCGACTTAACCATGGTTTCTGTGATCATGACCCATATCACTATTGCAATAGTGATATAACATAACACATATTTTTTTCTGAGTGTTTTAACGATGATCAAGTTTTATCAATTTTAAACTAGAAGCAATCCGATCACTTCAAACATCAAAAACAACGCAAATGATAGAGAAATACTGATACATTCTGATTAAATCCACACAAAATTTATCTAAGTTCATCTCAAAGAGGGATGCATATACAGATGCTGATGGAAGATATTAAAATTCAACTTTAACCAAAGCAGGACTACAGCTCGTACAGCCATAACGTAAAAGCTATGCATAGGTCCTTACTTTGATTGCTTCAGCGTTGCCATGGAGAGCAGCCGTGTGTACTGCTGTGAGTGATTTCTTATTTCTGTAGTCTAAATGGGCTCCTCCGCTCACCAACTGCAGAATTAGACTTCGGCAGCGCGACACTTTTGTTGCAAGTGTCAGCGGCGTTTCTATAATGTATTTAAACTTTAAAATAATATACTTGTTTATTTTAAAAAATTTTAAAATTGTTTATTTTATTTTAGAGTATGACTAGAAAAATTGATTTTAACAGTTTTAGTTTAGTGGTATCTGAATAACTCCTAGAAACTTTTTACGGAAGAAAACTCATCTGTAGTCTAAACCATTAGTACAATATCTGTAGTCAAAGCCACCAGCTGAACTGTTTCAAAAAGGCTGATATAAAAGTCTTTCTGTCAATGCTTAACTAGTAATAGAATTATCTAGCATATAGCCACTTCAACACAATTTTCAATATCTCTCGATGTCTATTCATATAACATCTCTACGGAATAAGAGCTAAAACCTCTAGCCATTCAGTCGACAAAAAATAATTTAAATACTAGTTGAGTATTTTTAATTTAACCAACTCAGCCAGCAGAGCATTTAAAATTCATTCCATAACCATTTGATATATTTTTTGGTGGTTCTTTGTTACAAAACTTTTTTAATTCAATACTTTCATCAACGTATTTCAATTTTGTGTAGAAACTTTTTGTTTTATAATATTTTTAATATTTTGTACAGTGTCTAGCTAATACAAGCAAAGCTCAACTCTAAAGAAAATTCAAAGAAAAGACACACATTTAGAAAAATGTTAAATGAACCTCTTTAAGTTTTCTTGTAACAAAAACACTTATTTAACTTTTCGCAATTGTACTGGTTTTCATTGTGATGGCCGAACATTTGTGATTAAAATTGAGCTTATAACTGAAAGGAGTTTAACTTTCAGGTCTAGCCTTAGCTCTCTACCTTTATCTGACAAACCCCACAATTGTATTGAGATAAAGTCAACACAGAGAAGTTTGCAAAGGAGAAAACTTTAATCCAAAAAATCAACATTTTCTGAATATTTAAGCTGCGAGTAAGACAAATGAGAGACACTTATGAGTTCATTTGAAATGGCTTAAAAATCAGATGGCATTACCTAGTACTTAAAAATGTATAAATACCAATTCATGCAATGTAAAGAGTAAGTTAAGGAATTTACAGTCCACTATTATCAATCTTGAAACTTACCTCCACTCTCTTGATCTATATAGTTAGGGTCAAGGCCTTTTTCAACAAACTTTGTTACCCTCTCTAGGCTGTTTGCCTTCACAACTTCACAAAAATGCTTCAATGTGCCCTGAAACACATTATTTTTCTCAAATAACTTTTCAAAATGTTTAAATTACATGTTGTTAAATGTAGATCATCAGAGAAAAATGCTTTATGTAAAATATTCTGTTTAAACTTAGTAACCGCTGCGTTAAAATTCTGTTGTATATGATTTTGAAAAATATAAAACTTTTGTGATTATGAGCTACAGTAATGAAAAAAAATTAATTTTTTTCAATTAATTTTTTATAAAAAATTTCAAAAAGTTTTAATTTTTTTCAGATTTTCCAGTTGTCTGAATACTGTTGTCAGGTTGCTAGCTAATAACTATAGCAATGTACAGTATACACTGTATGTAGGTTGTAACAAATCAAAGAGACTTAAAGTTATCTTATCTTCTTGTTCATCATCGATGATAACTACCAATTGCAGCTAAATTAATTATACTGAAATAAAACTGCTCTTTAAAAAATAAATAAATGACAGAATATACTAAAACTTTTTCTTTTACTCTAAAATGATTCTGAACAGACTGCGTGCTGGTACTGGTTTGTTGGCAATGAAAATAGTGGGAGCAAAAATCAGGAAAACTTGCATTTCATTTGTGGTAAAGTATTGCAAAGTTATTTAGCTTTGACATATTTCGGCTTCCAAATCCACAAAATTATAATAATATTTTGATTAATTGAAGCTGCTATTTTTTAAGCTGAGCACACTTGTGCAGTCTATTTTAGTGTCTCCAACACTAGGAGAAGAGACAAAGTATAGCTGGGGTAAGGAGATTTTGTGTATGTCTTACCAAAAGGAAGAGTTATCTACAATTATGTAACAATCGTCGTACAAAACAAAGGCAAGAAGAACAAGTTTGTAGCTATAGTTTTTAATTTGATAATTACTAGAAATTCCACTGTCATACAGCCCACGACCAAAGTGATATTGGAAAAAGAAAGGGTACTGATGGTTGAGAAATGTGATATTAGCAGTCAAATAGGATAACTGCAATGGTAGCTGTAATGTACTGGGTGTGGGTGTTATTATATACAACAAATAGCAATAATGAAAGGAAAATATTATATGTTTATATCTCTCCTCCTGCAACAAGAGAAATGCAATATTGGCCAATATTAGAAGTAAAATGCACTGATATTATTAGAATAACCAATATTATTAATATAGTAATAATAGCAAACCAATGCACAATTTTGTTTACATTTCAAAACGTCATAGCTAACATTATCACGAAGTTGTGATACTTATATAGATTTTTAGAAAAGCTGTGCTACGTAGTCATTGTTCTGTAGTCATCCAAACTTATAATTAATTATTGTAATAATCTCATTAGAACAGTTAGAAAAAATATCATCGAATATCCCTTTACTTACACTGCGTTAGATTTTTAGAAAATCTGTACTACGTAGTCATTGTTCTGTAGTCGTCCAAACTTATAATTAATTATTGTAATAATCTCATAAGAACCGTTAAAAAATATCATCATCATTTCCTTTACTTATACTGCGTTGGACATCAGTTAGAATTCGAAAGTACTCAAATGTGTCGGCAAATGAAATTGAAAATGAAAAAATTGAAATCGGCAAGAATGAAACGATTTCTGTACTCCTATGTTAATTGCCGAAACCTTCGGCAATTCAACAATGCTATAGACTGGTGAAAAGTGCACGTTTTTTTTCATGAAATGCGCAAGACTTTATCGTTCTATTCTCTGTCGCTCGGCGTTTCAATTTCCGGTCTAAACTTTTATTAAACCAAGCTTTTCAAGCGTTCTGTGGCGATTTTCGTTCAAATTAATCTGTATATTTGTGTATAATCCGATCAGATGGGTTAGTTTTAGGAATTTGCGGTAACCTTTCAAAGGTTTGGTAACATATTTAAATAGGTTCATATGCGTTTTGTATCATTATTATACTCAAACTACTTTACTGAAAAATAGTTAAATTTGTTGATAGGATTTCGTTGCAAGGGTTTGGTGACGGCCGTTAACGGATAATTTTTCGGGAGTTGTGTGTACATGTGCATTTATCATAAATCTCCCAATCAATCGCTTCACTCTTGTTTGGTTGTGGGATAAGGCCCATATAGACTATTTTTAAATAAAAAAACAGAAGTAGGCTCGCTGTACCTTATTATGGAGTTGTCTTAACTTTCTGTAGTTGATAATGCTAAGTCTGTAAACCCTCCTTTTATATTTAAACTCCAGATGACCAACAGGACCTGTATAAGAGAGATCAGCAAAGCATGTTACAAACTACAAATTCCCCTGTCATGCAGTCCATGACCAAAGTGATAATGGAAAAAGAAAGGGTACTGCCGGTTGAGAAATGCAATATTAGCAGTCAAATGGCACTGCAGTGCAATAGGAAAACTGCAATGGTAGCTGCAATGGTAGCTGTAATGTACTGGGTGTTATTATGCACAACAAACAGCAATAATGAAAGGAAAAGATTATATGTTTATATCTCTCCCCTGCAATAGGAGAAATGTAATATTAGAAGTAAAATGGCAAGCTGTTGTGTAATATACACAGGCTGGGGGGAGCTGTGTATCATTGGTCATAGCAACCAATATCAAGAAGTTGTGATATTTATCTATATTTCTGTATTTATATCTAAAATATTACGCTGAATTTAAAAATTTAAACAAATTTTAGCTGGTTGTCATAGAAATAGATGTATATCTATAAGAAAATGTAGGCCTATTACTTAATTTTGCAGATATTAAAAACGGCTTGGCAGTACCGCGATATTGGGCACAGTCGCAGTATCATCAACAAAATCTTTAGAAAAATAATAACAGTAACATATTGCACACCATCATTCACTATATACTTTGATCTAGTAAATTCAAATGATTATTCTTATAACTAAGTCTTATAAAATCGAATAATTATTTTTACAATTAAATATTGTAATAATCTTATAAGAATCGTTTGAAAAATATCACCGTCATTTCCTTTACTTTCACTGGTTTGGACATCAGTTGGAATACCAAAGTACTCATTATAAGCATTGGCCAATCTTAATTTTGATTAAAAAAGATTTGTCAAGTTTTAATGGTGATTTTAGGCCAAATTAATCTGTCTATTTATGTATAATCCGACCAAATGGGTTAGTTTTAGAATATTGCAGAAACTTTTCAAAGACTTGGTAACATATTTAAATAGGTTTATATGTGTTTTGTATCATTATTATACTTAAATGACTCTACACAAAAATGGTTAAATTTTTTGATGGAATTTTGGTACAAGGGTTTGGTAACGGCCATTGACGGATAATTTTTCAGGAGTTGTGTGCGCATATGCATTTATCATAAAGCTCGCAAACAATTGCTTTGCTCGTGTTTGGTCGTGGGATTAGAATATTTATTATTTGTTGGCTGATTAAATACTTATTAAAGTTGAATTGAACAACTATTTATTATTTGAGCAAAAGCACTTAAGATTTAGTGAGAAAATTTTAACATGTTCCATCGCAGACCAAAACCTCGCTAAACGTTGTCTCAACTTAAAAAGAGTGTTTACAATACCTAACCTCACATAAACCAGTATTTCACAGAATTTTATTTATGAAATGTTGGTTATCTATCCCTGAGGTATATCTGACATTTTTCACCACTCAGTTCTGAACAGTTGAGCTGCCATAACTGGTGTCAGTCCGAGACTGACTTTACATATTTATAATTGCATATAAACAAAACCATTTGAAAGTAATTTTTTAACTCAGTTTAAGTTATTTTTCTCAACTTTATTTTATATATTTCACAGATGTTATAGCACGATGAGCAGTTTTGCGTTATTAGCAAAATCAGAAAAAAACTTTATTCATATACTATGTTATACAAAGGGTGTGAAACAGATTTCAATAAATAACTTTTTGCGATTTCACACATTCATATACAAATTAATGACATGTTGAAGATTGCATATACACATAAATGCATAAAACTTTTAATTACTGAAAAAATAAATTAATTACTCTTAACAACTATAATATTGATTCAGCTAACAATCTTTTTAGCTATTTCAGTTTCATATTATCTTTAAAGAAATAATTGCCTAAAAAATCAGGAGTAAAATTTTATATTATTTATCTAAGTCGTTTCAATAATATACAGAGAACTTCAATTTTAGTATTACATTATCAGTTTTCCTTAGCCTTCTTTTTGTAGGTAGGCACATGTATTGGGTGAAATCATCATCTCTCAGTTAGAGTAACACTAAGGAGTGCATAAAACATCACGTGGCTGACAAAAGGATAATGTTGATATTCTCTAAAACTATTTTGTATCTTTTACCTAAACTGCTACATCCATATGTAGAGTACACTTACTCTAGTAGGATAATATGTTACCAACCTTAATGGTCCAGGTGTAAGGTGCACATTTCTTTATACATTCAGAGAGCATATTCACATAACTATATTGACATAGTCTTTAATAAAACATAGGATCAATACAACTTTTCAGTTACGTGATGAAGTCAGGATACTCACCAACTAGTTTGTAGTCTTCCAGCGGTCGTTCCTCATCAAGGAACTTGCCAGCCTTGCCCTTCTGAGGGGGCAGGTAGAGGCCATAGTTGAGGGGATCATACAGCTGTTCCTTAAACTCTTCGAGTACTAGTTTCTTGGCAAGCCAAATATTCTCATCCGGGTCAAACACAAAGCATTTCTGTAAAGTTTCTGATGCCATGAAACAACGTGTTATTAGTAACAGAGTGTTTGAACAAGATTAAATTGAGAGAGTTTTTAAACGATTTTTTAACCCAAATCTTGAGCTTTACTTTAATCTAGATTTCAACAATTTATCTTTAAATTTCAACAATTTATCTTTAAATTTCAACAATTTATCTTTAAATTTCAACAATTTATCTTTAAATTTCAACAATTTATCAACAATGCACTTCTATCTTATGAATCAAAATAGCTGTTGGTTTAGACAAGGCTCGAGTGTAGAATCACATTTGTCTCTTAATTATTTACCATGCTTTTATTTCTTTTCTTGATTTCTAGACCTGTTATATTTTTATCTATAAAGAGTAAAAACCTGATTACTCAAGGCTTATAAAAACTGAAACAAAATACTTTAGCATGGGCATTGAAAGTGCAGAAACAAAAAGTTAGACCAATCGTAGACTAACTAATGTGATTGCGATTTCTAATTGGTGAGCCATTGTCTTCTCATAAATCTTGTTATATTTTAATTTACCGTTACCTTCTAACTTTGATACCTGACACAAACTTTTCACAAATGTTGTTCAAGGTTTTTTCACCAACTTTTCTGTTGATATTTGATCAAGTGGGAGTTGTTTCCTCACCTAATTTCAATCAATTTCCAAAACAGCTTGATTAAATTTGTATGCTCAAATTGCAGAGAAAATATCTAGTGTTGATATCCATATTAATAAATTCAACTTTGTCATGGAGTGTCTGTCTGTTAGTCTGTGAAAACCCAATGCGTTTCCTCATTTTTTGACTGACTTTATCCAAAGGTCAAGCATTTGCTCCACGCCTTCTGTTACGCCGCTAAAATTATTTGGTTTCAAAGCTGCCTCTAGTTCTTGAGAACCAGGCTCTTAACACATTCAAGCCTAACCTTGCATACACAAACAAGCCCCCTGATGCTAAACCGTATTATCAACTTTCCATCAACTGCAAAAGTACTCAGGGTAGCACAACTTCTTTTGAACTGAGTGCCGTATTAAAGTTCCAGTCTCTTAGAGTTCAATAAAAAATCAAAAATTAAATATAACAAACAGTTTATATTTCGCACTCTTGCAAAGATGTAGTGCTGTAGAAGTAACTAAAAAAACATATGATTGCATAACACCAAGTCTGATAGCGTGTGTATATTTGTTATGTACACCAAGTCTGATAGCTTGTGTATATTTGTTATGTACACCGAGTCTGATAGCGTGAGTATATTTGTTATGTACACCGAGTCTGATAGCGTGTGTATATTTGTTATGTACACCAAGTCTGATAGCGTGTGTATATTTGTTATGTACACCAAGTCTGATAGCGTGTGTATATTTGTTATGTACACCAAGTCTGATAGCATGTGTATATTTGTTATGTACACCGAGTCTGATAGCGTGTGTATATTTGTTATGTACACCAAGTCTGATAGCGTGTGTATATTTGTTATGTACACCGAGTCTGATAGCGTGTGTATATTTGTTATGTACACCAAGTCTGATAGCGTGTGTATATTTGTTATGTACACCAAGTCTGATAGCGTGTGTATATTTGTTATGTACACCAAGTCTGATAGCGTGTGTATATTTGTTATGTACACCGAGTCTGATAGCGTGTGTATATTTGTTATGTACACCAAGTCTGATAGCGTGTGTATATTTGTTATGTATACCGAGTCTGATAGCGTGTGTATATTTGTTATGTACACCAAGTCTGATAGCGTGTGTATATTTGTTATGTACACCAAGTCTGATAGCGTGTGTATATTTGTTATGTACACCAAGTCTGATAGCGTGTGTATATTTGTTATGTACACCAAGTCTGATAGCTTGTGTATATTTGTTATGTACACCGAGTCTGATAGCGTGTGTATATTTGTTATGTACACCAAGTCTGATAGCGTGTGTATATTTGTTATGTACACCAAGTCTGATTGCTTGTGTATATTTGTTATGTACACCAAGTCTGATAGCGTGTGTATATTTGTTATGTACACCAAGTCTGATAGCTTGTGTATATTTGTTATGTACACCGAGTCTGATAGCGTGTGTATATTTGTTATGTACACCAAGTCTGATAGCGTGTGTATATTTGTTATGTACACCAAGTCTGATAGCTTGTGTATATTTGTTATGTACACCAAGTCTGATAGCTTGTGTATATTTGTTATGTACACCAAGTCTGATAGCGTGTGTATATTTCTATGAGTAGAATAACAAATAGTTTAGTATCAAGCTCTTGTTGCTGAGGAGACAAAGTTTTTTTGTTTGACTTCTTAGTTAGCTTGCCTAGTTTTTATTTTCATTACAACGGATTTCAATCAGCATATCAATAGAAATTAATGTCCTGATGGCAGCCATTCATCTATTATTTTTCGGCCTGTTTAAAGTGCGTTTCTGCATAACTAATAGTCTGATCAGCTTTAATCTTTCCCCTTATGCTGAATATATTTACCGCAAAAAGCACTAATTAAACCTAATAATCAACCTAATGAGCCTAACTATTAAATCTATTAATTCTAAGTAAACCGAAAGTACAAAAGGAACTAGCGTGCTGTCAGCAGCAGATTTTCATTTCAGATATTCAGTTGAACTTTTAGTTGCACTTCTTTAAAAACTGGATGTAAAATATTCTAAAGACATGTTTTTCAATCTAAAATGGTAATCTGATGAATAGCAAGAGTAATTTTAAAGAAACAGCCAAAACTACAATTCATGCTACTATATAATCATGCGTTTAAGAGCTAAATATTGGAGTTGTCTTCTTTTTAGACTGATCAGTCGGTGAAAATGGTGCACATGTTTTCCTTTCCCTACTTTAATCTGCTATAATCTCCACAGCTAAGCCTACAATATCAACTAATCCTAACTGTGGCTACTACCTGGTCAGTGAGAGTAGCTATAGAAAATACAGAACTGGTCAACTAACCGGCTAGTAAGTAATATCTAGCTGGATCAGTTAACAAGCTATATATTACTGCAATTACAGCTAATAAGCTAAGAACCTAGCAAGCTGTATTCTTAACTTACTATTCCTATAATTGGTTGCTTTAGATATTGAAGTTAGCTAAGTTTTCCGACATATGGCGCACATGCCATGATGGGAACAGCCATGTTGTTCTCATTCTGTCGTGGCTCAGTGTCACCGTTCGAAAGTGAAACGGGATGCGCCATCTTTGCACTATGGAAACAGCTGCAGCAACCAATGTGCGCAAAGGTTGCTGATATAACCTTGACATAGGGCATCGCGCAACCATCGCTCTACCATAAGCGTCCTATGGAAACATGATCTGCTTGTTGCCCCATCGTAGAGCTACACAGCACTGTGGCACCTTGCTATGACTACAGTATAGCTGTATGGAAAGTTAGTGACTTTCATGCAAAAAGGCAGCTAAATGTCAATCATAGCTGCAGCTGAAGCTGAACGAAGTCATTCCCACTCCCTTGGTCTGCTGCAATGACTTTTTAAAATGTAATCAGAACTGCACAAAACATTTCAGTATCTACAAAGCGCTATTGTTTACAGTCTGTACATGCCAACAGAAGCCATTAGCCGGTCACTTAGTAGAAGGTTGAAAACTTCTGCTACTAGTTGAAAAAAATAAAACATCTCAAATAAAGACATTTAGCTACAAGCAAGCTTGCCTTTCGATGTATGTTTATAATACAACTCATGAAAATGCTATGCAATCAAGCAGAATGTGGAGTAAGAATTAGTTAAAAACTGAAGCAGTTTGGGAGCATAACTCCCAAAACTTTACCAAGTGATTGAAATGGTGCATATGCTCGATATTACACTCTGTTCAAAATCTTGTTTGGAGGTTAAAAAACAATTACTTTGTACAGGATTTGAACCTGCATTTTTTAGTTGTACTGTTCAATACTCTACCACCCGCACCAATCATTCACCTTGCAGGAATTCAGAATTAATGTGAACGTACTTATTCTCTGTGCTTTATTGACACACCTGATGACCTCTCACTGAACTCTAGACTGCCAGGGTACTAGTACACCTAGTAAACCTGCATACTTACCAGTGTTTAGAAAGTTTATAGTTATATTTGCTGTACTACGTGCATTCTATGATAATTTTGAAAAACCTTACCTGTACGCTATAATCTGGAAAAAACACATTCACTCTAACATTCCCCTGCTCATCATGGACAAGAGATGGGGTGTCCACTTCTGCAGCAGACATGATTGTCTCCCCTTTGGCGGTACGAGTAGTAGGTTGTTGACTTGGAGCGACCATCAAGGAGTCAGCTCATAGCAACGGCTTATTGTAAGACGTATTCATGAAAACCTGCAACGAGTGTCAGATAGATGAAAGGGATTCTGTCACATTTAATAGGATGGCTTATGATTCTGCTCAATAGCCATTATTAAGAGAGAGAACCTTAAAGTTGGCTACAGTAATCTCTTGCTACTTTGCAACTCAGCTTTCGTAGCTTCAGTACTTCACGGGGTGAAAAGTAATAATTAATAAATTTTAGAAACTAGAAATACTGTATAAACAAAAAATTGGAATACATAAATCCCTCTCATACTCTGACCCGATGTGATTCCTTCATGAGCATCATTGTGATAGCGGTCGACACGGTTTGCCATTTTCCTTGTTGCATTTCAATTAAAGACATTTATGTTGCTACGAGCAATCCTGCCACTTGATGTACGTTTTGAACACAGCTCATGAAAATGCTTTGCAATCAAACAAAATGTGGAGTCAGAATTAATACATGTATGACATCACGAAGGATATAGGAAGGATCGACTTCGAAACTGGATGACAAAAGGGAAGGGAGATGCAGGTAGTAAGCGCTTTTCACATGTACTTTACCTCAACATGGTCTTAACAAATTTTAATTACAGCATGATTTAGTAAAAAGCCTTTTACAATGACCTGATAAATCTTCCAATTTTAAAAAAGTCTCTGGTTGGAGATGAACTTTCACAAAATTTCAGATTTTATTAGAAAATATCGGTATTTTCTATCATTTGCGATTGTTTTTGATGTTTGAGTTGGTCTGACTGCCAGGATGTTTCAAGGTTAAAATTGATACAACTTGATCGTGGTTAAAGCGCTCGGAACAGAAATTTGTGCAAAATGATATCCTAGTTGCTATCATTGCTATAGTTAATATCGACTATTGCGTTCAAGTTACAGGATTATGCATCTCTATTCTGTCAGTCTCTTTGTTCCTATAGACATCATAATCACACTTTCACTTGATCTGAGTGTTTTGTATTAACCATTTTCAAATTGTGTCAATTTTATTCTTAAAACATCCTGACAGTCAAATCACCTCAAACATAAAAACAATAGAAACAAACTGTAGAAAGGTACTGACACTTTCTGATCAAATCTACTAAAATGTGATTTAAGTTCATCTTGAAAGTTGATTCATTTAGCTAGTAGCTAATCGATAATGAGTACGAAAAACCAGTGACTGTGTGGGTGTCATGTTAGAGTACCTTGCGTATTGCATATATACATATTCATTTCACTCTTACATAATAAAATATACACGAAAATACAGTGCGATGGGTATTAGTTAATGCTCTACTCTGATTGGCTGTTTCTTCAACAGAGGAACATTATCTTCAATTATTGACCGCATCAGTGATATACACTAAATCATACTTTGATCATTTTGAGAAGTGGCCTTTTCCTGCTGAGCTTTACAAAAATCTACCATTTGAAGAAGATATCTGCAAATGTATCCTGCTTTAAATTCTAATACCCTGAAAACTAACTATAAACTTGTCCAAGGACACGGCTTACAGGTGTCTGCCATATCAAACACTCAAAATGAGAAACTCAATCCAAAATTCTATGTAACAAATGTATCATTGCAAAGCCTCTGCTTGGAGAGTAACATGTGTTGGTATGTTTTGGGTTTTAATAAGATCTCATCGTAAGATTATAGATACAATTTTAAAATGCTTTGGAGCTTGTAACAAAGATTTAGTTGCGTGGCATCATTACAAATGTTACGTTTACTAAAAATATATATAGAATAACAAACCTTTATGGTAGCATTAATATATTTAAAATTTTTTAGACCTGCGTGAATTTTCTGACTTGCCAGAATGTTAGAATTTTCTAGAAAAGTTCTGTTGATAAAGAAAACAGCAGGTGTTTGAAGCCATTTGACCAATTCGTTTTGTAAGGATGTTCCTTGCCCAACAGCTGTCATTGTCACCATTCTAAAACCATCTATTCTTTGTTACCAGGCAATACCAGGTTATTCTCTCTGTATTGTAGCCAAATTATTTGTCTGAAGTAAAATCTCTAAATGTACATGGCCGGCTAGAGAAGGCAGATTAGTACGAGCAACAGATAGGTGAGAGGCTACAAGCCATGTAATAAGAGAAACAACTTTGAGGAGCATCCTAGATCCAAAGGCCATCTGGGCACACCCCTTACGGTCTACTTGATGTGAGAAAAGAAAGTGGCGTGCATGACTACTCTTTAGTTTATCAATATGTTTCTATGATGCGCATAATACGAATTTGGAGTTGTGTACACGTCGAGTTATCGTGCTATAAGTGTTTCAATAGACATATGAGGGCGATTTGTTAAAAAAGATAAGGAGTTCTATGCCAGTGGTCATAGCAACTCATTTGAAACTGGCTCAAATCGAAATAAGAACAACTGAAGTGTAAAAAAATGTTTAAACTGGAATAGCTTCATTGACATTTCTTGCGCATCATTTGCAAAAGCTGTTTTCATCTTTCACAAGCGTGAAACATTTGGCAAAAGTTTACATGTACATAGTGTATGAGGAAATTTTGTCAATGACTACATGTCATTGCTTTTCGTAATCATTATCAAAATAATCAAAAACTTGGTAAAACTAAATTAAAAATCTAGCTTTCCCGCTTGTAAACTAAAAGGAACACAAAAATAAAAATGCAAGGTACATATGTCCATGTACTGTAATACTTTTTCAAAATTGAAACCAAATCATTTCTCAAACACACATGTAGGTTAACATGTTAAATTTTACAGCACAACAATGCTTGATAGCCAAGATGCAGAAATTGGGAAGATCATTTGAAGAGCATAAGTAGACTTATGCTGGTTAACTGGAACTTTTCGGAATAAACATTTTGTTAAAAATTGAACATAAAAAACAAAAACTCTGTGCTTTTCAGGATCATTAGGTCTTTAATCAAATTTGTTGGTAGGCTTTAAAAGCCTGGTTTGACTCTCCTGGGTTACACTTCAATTCACTAAAAAGATATTACTTTTAATCTGTTTGTGATAACTTTCAATTTTTAGTTGGCAGCTAGTCCAAAACACAGTTTAAAAACATTGCATATTAAGTGCTTCATTGCCATTTGTTTCCACCATTGGGGCAAGAGATCTGTTGGCATTGGACTTCCACTGACTGCTCGCTATACTGCGTCTACTAAGGCTGGTTCACACTTTATCGCAGTGTGTAAGAGTTGTCCTCTCGTCGATTATTCATAGACTGTGCACTGTAGACCGATGACATCACTTTGCCGATATGTCGGGAAACATTGCAGCTGTCAAACTTTCCCATTATTTCACTGTGTATCCATGACAGATCGTGCAATATGCCCCACTTCGGTGATGTTGATTGGCTTGATTTACATGTATCTTTCCCTTCATGATAGTTGCTGCGGGACTAGTATTTCAGGGACTGCATTGTGTAATGAGAAGGCTATGCTGCAGACTATTCACGAATGTAAATGCAGATGGGTTTGTGATAGTGTGAACAATGTTATCACATATGGCAACCGATGTAGAGCGGAATTACTGCTGATATACTGCGACAGCGTGTACCAGGCTTTAGTAGTTAAACCATAACTGTCACGAACAACTTTTATTGTATTTACTAGGTAAATCAGACACGCTGATTCCGATTTTGTACTCAAAATAAAGATTAGTCCACTAACCTTCAAAGTCATTTAGGCTTTTTTAAAGCGTTTCAATATCCGTTTCGAAAGCAACACAATCGGCATTACAAGCTCCGCCCATAAATATGTGACGAAACCTAGCTTTTTCCGAAACGGAAGTTAGGAAAGTTTAGTCCGATTTAGAATAATAGAGATGGGTGTCTTAAAACCCATTATTATCTAAATCCAGCCTGTAAAATAATTTCAGTTTTTTATGAAAGGGATATAAACTATTTAAAATTGCTCGCAGCTTGTTACATGACGTTTAAATGGGCTGGACGCCGAGAAAAATGAGCTCAAAAAGCGCGGTTTTATCACGAGCTAGCGTTGTTATCGCGCTTTTTAAATATGCAATGCTAAATAGCTTATCTACCTTTCAGAAAAGACTGATATTATTTTTAAAGCTGGATTTAGATATTAATAGATTTTAAAACACCCGTCTCTATTATTCTAAATCGGTCTAAACATCTCTACGTAACTTCTGTTCCTAAAAAGCTAGGTTACGTCAAGTATTTATGGGCGGAGCTTGTTATGCCGATCGTGTTGTTTTCGAGACCGATATTAAAACGCTATAAAAAATCCTTTATTACTCTGAAAGTTAGTGGCCTAATCTTTATTTTGATTACAAAATCGGAATCAGCATGTCTGATTTACCTAGTAAATACAATAAAAGTTGTTCGTGGCAGTTATGGTTTAAGACATTTGACTTGAACCAGAAAACTTCTAAAAACAGCTCAAATGCTATCTGTTCATGCTGCCATATTAGGTATTAAAGTCAGTTTGCTGACACATTGCGCTTAGAGACACCTTCTTGCTTGATGACAAATAACGAAGACATACGATTTTATTTAAGCATGGGTAGTCATGACGTTATTATCTATCTCACCATCACTATGTTTCCATGACACGCCAGATAATCCACAAGTTTGTGTCATCGCCAGATGGAAACAGCAAAAACTCACAAGTCAAGCGAGTTTTGGTTATTTGCAAATTTTTATCAGATGTTTGGTCTTTTCGAAAAATGTAAACAGCGCTTGTGAATGATGCACAAGAAATGTCGCACAAGCTATTCCATTTTAACCATTTTCATAATTCAGTCATTCTATTTTGAGTTGAGCAGTTCCGAGTACACCGCAATAACCTCTGGTGTAGAATTCTTCATCTTTTTTAATAAAGCGCCTGTGTCAGTCAGCAATACTCGAGTGTCCATTAAAACACTCATACCACAGTAACTCCATGTGTGTACAACTCCAAACCTGCATCATCCGCGCCATGGAAACAGTGTATGTAATAGGTGATGTTGGCTGAGTGCCAATTGATTATGGCAATTTATTATTTAGAAGGCCAACTTTTAGCTGTGTTGTGTATTCCATTCTTTATTACATATCTCAGTTCTTATCGAGCTGCTGTCACAGGATTAAAGGCAATATTAGACAGTCTTGAGAGTTGACTTCTGAGATAAAACCAAAACATTTAGAGAAAACCATACAGTTATGGCTGTCCTTAAGAGAATGATGAACAACTTCATTAAGCGTAAAACCCAATTTTTCACAACTTGATACCTTAATGCAATTTATTTTGTTTACTTGGAACTTGAGATTGAAAATTGCCATAGTAGTCTTCTACGTATTAAAAAAAATTAAAACTTTTTTCAGTATTTAACTAAATGACTGCAAACCTTGCTGTTAGCTCCAGAATATTTTTTGTGTAAAATGATGGTTCCATTTTTTACTAATGTAAAAATTTTGTTTACATAGCAGATAACACCATATATTGTTACCACAGTCTTAGAGAGCCGAGTTATAAATAATGTCTGTATCAAATCTGTTACAGTATTCTAATTATGTCATTGTTCATGTAGAAGTACTGTTGCTTTCTTTGTAGTCACCCATCAAACAGATTACAAAGGGCATTTGGAGATTCTCCTATGTGCAGAATGTATACTATTGAGGTACATGTGAGCCACTTGGATTCCAACCATGTACCCTTCGCAAATTTAGGAGGATCGCAGTGGTTTTCACTATGATTTGGTTACACGAATGTGTTGATAACAAAATCGGGAAATGTCGGTTGACAGTGAATCAGCTTTTGCGAGATGAAGCAGCGAAAAAGGCAGTAGGCCAAGGTTTTTATTGGTAAATGTTTTAGGTTGTGATAACCTAAACATGTTTATACTAAAAATATTTCCTTGAATTCGTTCAGAAGTCATTGATAGAATAATATCATTGAAAAGATATGTAGGAAACAACTCTTAGTCCACATAAACCTTGAGCTAAACAAATACTTATCATGGGCCCCATTTTGTCATATAGACCCTGTTGTGTACACGTGCACGCGTGTGTGCGTGCGTTTATGTTTATTGATAGAATAATAACCATGTCACGAATATATCGCTGAAGATGGCATGAAGAACATAATTCAAAGTTTATCGATACATGTAAATCTTGATGAATGCTTATCAGGTTGTCAAGCGGGCTCTGCTAGGGTACGGGCGGGCGCATGTTTGAGTGGTCAACATGCCTCTGTCACGAGGGACAATGGTTGACATCACATTTTGTCACATTTAGGGTGAAGGGAATCTAAAAGCGCCTTAGAGATGTCAAGAATACTAGCTACTATTCGGCAACGGTAAACATTTGGTGATTATCATACCATTCTGTGAGGAATTACAGATTTATGCAAATCACCTCCTATTAGCTATACATGAATGCTATGTATGCATTTCCACTCCTCCATCATTAGCAAAATGTGCTATTGTTAAATCCGAATACACCAACATCCTAAAGCGTATAAAGGCAAAGTTGGTATGAGCCACAGATCGTTCACCCAATTCACCATCAGGTACATATATGCTTGACACAAAGCGCCATATCTTGTTTCTCCTTCCCCTCCATTTCTGACTAGAAATACTGGATTACACCAATGATAAACTTCGTGGCTTCATTGGAAAAAAGTTCAGTAAAACTACCTAGTTCGTCTGAAGGGCTTTGGTCGCTAATTTTTAATGCAAATAAATATTTGATTCTAGAAAGATTTTTATATAAAGGTGGGAATATCTTAAACGAATGGGGTATAACTAGCTACAACTAAAATTTTGGGCATGCGCATTTATAAGCATGTGGGTGTATGTTATCATCATCGGATTAACATAATATTGAAATATATTCGAACAAAATGTCTATGACACGACCTCAAACTTAGAGAACTCTAAATCCTCTATATGGTCTTTGAACAAGCATAAAAGCTTCATCTGAATTATGAGAGCTCTATTTCCAAAAAGCAAAACTTTGCGCATTTACATTTGAAAACAAAAGAGGTGTATGTGATATTTAACTAGAACTATTGCAGGTGCTCATTTGCTTTGAGGTTTAGTTATTATCATAAAGAGAAGATAATTTCTGGTTTTACGTTTAGAAATAAAGTAGAAACTCCCTCAACAGTTGTAATCAATCTGTTGCAGTGTTTAAACTAAAATAATTAAGCTAGCTACCAATTTATCCTCTGCATCCCCATCAGCTTCTTGTCAATCGTAAGGCAGCGATGTTTAACCTTTCCACTGTATGATTATTATCGCTTATTACATCAGTAATAGTGTGCGAATGTGACAAAAATTTATGTCTACATGACGCAATAATAAGTGTTTAACAGACATGTAAGAGTGTATTGTAAAACCTCTATTGAAAATTATCCTAACATTGAATTTCCTACGTAGCAGTGTAAGATTTTAACCAACATTAGACTGTATACCAAAGTAGTTTCAGACAAACAACATCCAGAGTTTCTTGGAAGTGATGCTAAAACAAGACAGCCTGAAATGGTGTAAAGGCTGTAAATAAAAACTTAGTAATAAACAAAAATACAAAAATAAAAGTTTACATAGTTGAGAGCTAGAGCTTAGTCTGAGTTACAGTAAGTTATGTTGCATATCTCTATTCCCAGTTTTATACCTACACACCCTCCGTCTACTGCATCATTCACCTCTTTTCATCTCTATAAAGTAGCATAACAATAAAACAAAAACCAGCTTGATTACTTTTTAGTATTTCTTTTTCTTCAATTTTCACATAATACATTTGTTTTATTGCATCGTGGTTGTGCTGTTCTATTTATAGAAGTTTTTTTGGCTGTGGAGAAAATCATAGACTTATTAATTATACAGTTAATACTTTTAATACTTTCTTGGTCTACTGAAGGTCTATGGAGCAAATTAAACAAACAATGGTGTATTCTTATGGAACAGTTTGACTCTGTATACGAATGGTTGTAATGCATGAATCAAAATATAAAATAAGTTGAATTTGTTTGAAGTATTCTGCAGTCTGTTTATCTAGTGTTCAAGTGTGTTAGAATTTCTCACTAAACCTAATAGCATGTGGTATCAACAATTCACGATATCAACAATTCAAATAATCAATATAGATGATTTCGAAGTCTCTATGGTTGAGGTTGATTGTGAGACACTCTGTTGGATTATATTTCAATATGTTTTGTTGATCTGATGATGACAAAATACCTCCACATGCTTATAACGGCCGGTATGAAAATTTTATTTTCAGCTAATTATGTCTTATCCGTTTAAGATATTTCCATCATTATGTTAAAACCTTTCTGAAATCAAAACTTTATTTGCATCGAAAAATCGTTTTTTTATTCAATATACATCTCTAGTTTTCTATTTGGATAATGTGATAAACAACTCCTCAAATGTGTCATGTTCATTGCTAGCTCTTGATTCTACCATCTTTCTCAAATGTAGTTTATTGTAGTAAAATCGCAACTATCGTTATTTCAAGTCAGTGACTACCATTCTTCGATATTATCGGTAACGATCATTGTTAGAAAAATTTTTGTTGCAAGAAGATCAGCCTGAGTAATAAGACGGAGATTAATAAAATATCTCGTCAATCATTAGAAATTATTAATCCTCAATCCCTCATCAAATCATAAATGTGTGATGGCCAAAGAGCTTTCTCTAGCTTGTGCTAATTCCCACTAGTGGTACATATATATAATATAAAATTCAACCTAACTGAACAAATGAAACAAACTATTCTCATTGCTATGTACCAAGACTCATGAATACGAGTTTGATTAGATATGAAATAACTCTTCATCGCAAAAGCTAATTCTATCACTATTTATGTTGAAGATTGAAGGTTAATATATACTACATTTCACACTCAAATCACGATGATTGCAAGACCCTGCGCATTAGCAAATAACTATTCTATTCTCTGGCTACAAATATAGTTTGACAAACATTTAATCAATCTTCTCAGGCTAGTAATTAAAGTTACTGAATTCTACACAAACTATTTACAAACAGAAGATAAACACTCCAGGAGCCTCTATAATTGCTAGCATCAAGTCACAAAGCAGAATGACAGATCCGGCTTATACCTTTTGTGTTCTTTGATACATGAACTAATCAAGTGTCCCATAATATTTAAGCTGTTTTGATTTGTTTTGCTTTGTCTGCTTCACAGTGTAGCATATGTCTGAGACATGTCATGGCAGATGCTAGTCCAATTGTGAGAAACTATAAGCTTTTGAGCGAGAGTCTGTTGACACATCTGATTTGCAAACCAAATTCAAGCAAACAAATGGTAAGGTTGATACCGGTGGCTCCTAGTGCTAATTTCTAGTATGTAAACTAATACAATACAGACCAATAATTAACAACTTCATTAAATTACTAGCTTGTTCTTGGAGCAAATGAGCTGATTTGACAAGAAAAACTGGTAGCCCTTTCACACCTGGATGGTAAGCTTCGCCAACACACTACATATATCCCTCAGTGGCTACACACAGCAACACACTACACAATCTACAGACACGCGGTACTGAAAAATAATTTGATCACTAAAACTTATTCGAATGACATTCATATTGGATTTTTAAACAATTTGTCGGTTTTCAAACAGTGCTCATTTATAAAATGTAAGTCAATTTTGAGTTCTCCATCATGGAGCATAAACTGTCAGTGATATTAGCATTGGCTTAAATACTTTTGTTTTGTTTTCCCTGATAGAGAAAACGATCGGATCTTAAATAAAAATGGTTAGAATTAGAAAGGAGAAAAATTGATTTCAATTAATAGCAACAATGCCTTTAACCAAGTTCAAATGTGTTTGTTACCACACGTTACCAACATGTTGGGTTGTATGCGGCATGTCATACATTATGTCATCGGCTATGCATTTTTTACTCAACCAAGGTAGTTGGCTAGTTTGTATATCTGTAATTATTTAGTTCAGCACACTGTTTTCGATTTTTTTCTAAAGTATAGCAAATAACTATTTAAGCAGTCTATATAGATAACACAAAAACCAAATCAAAATTGACGAACAGCACGCATAAAACATGAAAAAAAAGAATATTAGATCTTGAAAGATTGGGCATTCATGAGCTTTTGTTATGCATAAAACCATGCCCTGATCCATTTGAGCCACGCTCCCATTCGAACTGCCAGGATAATATTTGAAAAATCCATGGAAACCTGACGGAAACTCGCGACTAATATTTATTGATACTCCAAGGTTGTGTCACCAATAAATCAAACCTTATTACGTACAAACATTTCCATGGTTACTATGTCAAATGTGTGGACGGATATTTTGCATAAAGGATAACGCAAACTTGCATAGCTATATAGCAGCATTAGAAGCTCTATCTGTTAGGTATATCTATGAATTGAGCATCTGGAAGGTATCCTATTTGAGGTCTTGCAGTTTCTCAACACAAACTAGTTAAGTGATACCAAAAACAACAAGTTATGGTATGTTTCTGATCAATAATATAGGTCGAGTACAATATACCATACACCTTTCATCCTATACCAGGAAACACTGTACACTATACATCTGATGCTGTAAAATATTAGATAATATATATATATATATATATATATATTGATATAATAGGTCCAATAATATTATGCTAATTGTGTAACTGTTATTAATCATTATACATAACGTACATGTCATATACTATTCCTGACACATTGCACATACAGGTATGAGCTACTTCTCAACTAGCTTATAGCATATAAGAGGCTTCGTAACATAAAGGAACTAGTTTTAGTTGAATGTAATGCAGTGATACTGAAGACTGTTCATCTTGCTAATATTCTCCCTGATTTCACACAACCAAATTTCAAATATGTTCACATCTACTTATTCTCAATATTGGAATATTCATAACACAAAATGAGAGTTGCCTGCTCATTTGCTACTGCAATTATTATCTATCAAATATTCTTTTCAACTTTTTTATTTTTGTATAAATTGTTCATGGCAAAACTGATTACAACAACAGCTTACAAGAAAAATCTAAATGGTTCAACTTTTTGTAACTCGTGGAATTTGACATAGGTATCAGCTATGCTTTAGTTTTTTATCAATCAGTGCTTGACAATTATGGTATCGTTTAATAATATTATTAACAATAATATCATTAATATAAATATTAAGCAGCATCTATAGAATAGATAAAATAAATATTTTCTTGCAGTAGAATCAAGTGAGTTGGACGTAGGTAAATATTAAAATACTCATTGCTTTCAAGTTAGGCACTACAAAACTACCAAGAAGCCTGTGGCAGCAGCAATTTAACCGTTATTCATCTGTGAAACATGATGCATCAGCTAGCAGAGTTTGCCCGTGTGACAGCGAACACAGCCAGCTAGTCAAACAAAACTGCACCAAGTAAAAATGCCGGCACTGTGTGTAGAACCTTCATGGAGTGTCAACTGAAGATTAGGAAGCCACTTCATGAGGTTGACAGAAAAACTGTCTTCACACCAACTTACAATGGAAATATTTGGTAAACTAGTTTTTATAATTTTATGGTAATCAGTTAAACTTGACATATGGTAGTGAAAAAACAACTTTATGTAACATGAAAGATGACCTTTCACTGACCTTGTTGTCACCAATATTGATTTCCTCTAAATAGATAAGAATCGGAAGGAAAATAAACCTTGCTTCTACGTGAAATGAGGCGTGCAAAATACATGGTATTTGTTGTCTTATTGGTTTTTATGCTAGTTAGAAGAAACTGAGATCAATATCGTCTCGCCTTACTAAACTGCTGAGTCACTGAAGTGAACCCTCAAATGTTAGAGAGTAGATGATATGCTCCATGGATAGCTAGTCCAGCTTATTGCCATTGTTCCTTATACTGATCAGGGACATGATTGAGCGTGCCTACTTGTGAAGAAATGTTTTTAAAGAGACTCGTGCAACATTCTGGCTATCTGATGCATTCCCAAATGGGCGAACCATCAGTGGGCCTCTACGAGTAAGAATAGCATGGTGGTGAGTGACATTACTCTTTAGTGTGTAAGGTAATTTCGTCGATGACTGAGACAGTTGTTTTTAGCACTCAAAATCGAAAGTAAATATTTCCGGTGACCAAAATAAATTTTCAAAACAGTAACGATAAAGTTCCCCGGCACAAGATGAGCTGAGGCGTATTGGATTCACATGCCTTTATAATAAGACTTCGCGTACGTGTCCTTTAACACTGACCATGTCATGCACGATGGTCTTCATTAGGGGCACCGGCAGAAACCTGCTAACTGGCGTCCTAGCATTCCATGTAACAATGGTAATTGTTAAAATGGCTCTCATTTCATTAAAATAATATGTTTGAGCAAGAGGCAACTTTTTATACAAAAGCCTCAAAGCTACATCTCATGCCAGATGATAAACATATCCACCCTAACTCAAACTAAAAAATTCTCACTATTTAATTGCAAACCGAAATGGGTAAATGCTCAAAAACGAAATCCTTCAAAAAGCCCTAAAAGAATCCTTCAGAAAACAACTTTCTAGTTTTTTTATATCATAGTATTTAGACAGCTATTTTAGGCAGCAATTGAACTGAAGTTAAAGCTACAAGTACGTACAGGTGCTTTCAAAACCTGCTGTGGCTGTCATCATTCAAAATTCGAGCTCAATTGGAATTTGGTAGAACAAAGAATTGGCTAAGACCAGGGGATTCCTTTGGAATCGCTACTCTATCGCTATTCTATTCGCTAGAACTAAGCGATTACTTTGGAATCGCGATAGTTCTAGCGATTCCAAAAGAAACTACACGTTTGTCAAGAGAAGCAAAACTTTACGTTTAACGCGGAAAATAGTACAAACGAAATCATTCAAAACTGCTTCAAGCATTCCACAAAAAGTCACACAGTAGAGACAATGATTAAGGTTTATTTCGAGCAGTCTGTATCATATAAAATATAATCTTCCATTTGGCATGGAACATACATACCCTACTAAATATAGTGTGTATACAACGCTACCATAAGTACATGTCACTTGAACTAACATAATTGTGGCATTGTAGGAGTAACCACTACCCTTCAGATGAATGATTAATGTAAGACACTTTTCCTCCTGCCTTTATTTCTTCAATGGAAGTGACAATTTGTAGTGTACTTGATTACAAGAACAATGACAGCGATCACGCACTAACTACATCAGTGCAGCACCCTAGTATTAGTAGTTTTTCAGACTACAGACAACATAATTTAATGATGAACTTCAACAAAGTTTTAGTAGATTTTATCAGAAAGTATCATTATTTTTCTATCATTGCAGCCAAGTGCGAACAGAGAATATAAGCTAAATTTATTGTAAGTCACAAGTTGAACTTAGCTGCAAGTCGCTGAGTATTTTGAGATGTACTTTTTTGCTGCTGCACTTTAGAGGCTGCTTTGGGCGACTGATAGAAGCTGGATAAATTTCAAACCGTAAAGGTCAATGTTAGTTGGCAATGAGCATTTAAAGGTTAGCGCTAACGCAATCGGTTGGCAGTAAGGCTATAGATTTTATATCCATTTTCACAATCCATTACAGAGGCTAACAAATGTAAAAATGTGAAGAAAAATCAAGTTTTCATTAATAAAATGACATTCCTGCAATAAAAATTAAAACCTATAATGAAATGTACTGCGTATCCCATTAGGTAAGGTAAAATAGCTGCAACAAACATTTTCCTTGTTCGAAGGTCAAAGATATTTGGGTTGAGTCAATACAGCTTTCTGGGACTTTAGATCAGTTATAGTCATACATCAAGAAAGAACTAACTGCAGACTGCAATTCTAAACTCACCATAGCATCAAGAGCTTAGTATAATCCTATAGGTTGTGAGAGCAACCCGATTTCTCACTGCCTCTCTCTCTTGTAGCAGATCAATAAACAAGATAAGGACTGTTTGCTAATCTAACATCTCAGGCTCCTCGAGCCAATCCGTATCGAGTTTATGTTGACAGATCGAGCGATTCTATTTGTTAAGGAAGCCTCGAGGTGATTTGATTCAATTATATTCGGAACCACAATTCAGAAAGCGAGTACCTACAATAGAGGATTGACTTGACTCGTCCAACAAATCCATAACTAGGCGTAGACAAAGCACCCTCTCTATGTATGTGTATGTGTGTTCGAAGTTACTGAGATTGCTGACTAGTTGTGATGCCTCTGAAGTAAATACACGCTGAAGTTATATTATCATGAAGGTCTCGATGTACATAAAATTGTTTAGAGGTTTTATATTTAACACAAATGGTCATACAACTGCTTTATTGCACCACACCATTACAGATAAATAAACATTATGTAAAAATAAACATTATGTAAAAATAAACATTACGGATAAATACATTTGCTGCCTCTGTTAGAGAAAACAACACCGAAGTATTTAAGCCAATGCTAATATCACTAGAACTTCATGCTCTATGATAGAAAACTAAAAATTGATTTTGGAATTGGCAATATTTGTAAACAATAAATTGTTTAAAAAGTGCAATATGAATAGTTTGACTCAACACTCATATAAAACCAATTTTCATTGGTCAACTTATTTGTCAGTACCATGTGTTTTGAGACTGTGTAGTTTGTTGCTGTGTGTAGCCACAGCAGAATGTTTGTTGTGTTGACCAAACATTTTATCCGGTAGCAAATGAGCTGTTTTCCTTGTCAAATCAGTTCATTTGTTCTAAGAACAGGCTAGTAATTTAGAGTAAGTTGTTAATTATTGGTATGTATTGTACTAGTAACATTTCTAAGTAGAACAGCCTCGATATCGCACATAATTTCATAGGTGCAGAAAAGCATCAAAATCAGATTTATGTAAAACCCAAATATTAGCTCTCGAACATGTTCATGACATGCTGCCTGATGAGTTATGAAAACCATTCTTGTAACTCTGTCAATCTGTTAACAGGTTGTTAACAACGGTTTGAACGCTAAAGGAAGAAAATGCAATTATATCTTGTATCAAGATCAGTGTAAGAAAACAGTCAATCACAACCCTTGTCACTTGATAAAGTAACAATGGCAGCCATGCTTACCTGTGTGTCCCTTCTTTATGTTGAGTGACAAAAAAGTGGTGGAAACAAGAATAAGTAAAAAAATCTAGCAACATATCCATTTTAGCTACTTAAAAACACATAGTATCAATTTTATACTGATTATCAAAAATATTATTTATTTAAGAATTCGTATATAAGCATTTTAGAAGCACAAGTGTAATGTGAAAGCATCTCAGTTTTCTTTCAGTAACAAATAAGCTTTTTACAATGTACACATCTTGAAAAATGCTATAAAATTTCCAATGTTTGCTGTCCTGATGAACTAAAAAAAGCTGACACATTGAAGACAGCAAACAACATGAAAACTTACAATGAAAATAAAAGCAGTGACGAAACAGCTTGAGTTGACCAAAAGGTAAACCCTTAAACACAACCTTCAGATATGAATTACAGAGAGAACAATTGTATTGTAGTCAGAAAGCATAAAGCATCTGATTAGGGTCATAGCACTCCATAATTCACAAATCTTTCTTTGATATTCAATATTAATTGCTGTGTTTATGATAGTTAAGGAAATCCTATTTTATAATCTCGCCTCAAATAGCCTGGCAAAAAATGTCAATTAGCCGATACGCAAGACTGTTCCGGCTTCGATTACGCCTTAAAGATGTATTTTAGAATTTATTAGGTTACCTAACTGTCTGTTCATTTGACACGCAGTAATAAAAATGTTAGGATTTTATGAAACTACTGAAATGAGAAGTCTATGGAAAATAACTTTTCAAATTTTTTGTAAAATTAATCGCAATATTATATGGGAATTTTTCAAACTTAAACAGTAACAACTTTCAGTGTGTTAAACGAATTTTAGATTTGCCTCCCTTGATCTGGCCCTTAGCGCACTCAAGTGATGTTTATTATGTAATAATTCACAGGCATCATAGCAGGAAAATTACAAAAGAAATCAGATGTTTTTGTATTTTTAGTACAACTAAAATGAAAGATTTTGCACGAAGTGTTTTTATAATTTTTTAATAAGTTGAATAGGAATAAAATAAAATTTACCGAGTAACAAACTTTACTGACTTTCTAAATATTGCATCTACTGTATTATTATATAAATATTATATAGTAATATAATATTCATAGTATTATAGACAACAGCATGCAACAGATGTGAATGCAAACCTACAGCTATTTTGTTGCTGCATAAGTTTTTGTGATGAATATTAAGCTTTCTTGCACAAAGTTTGTGAGAGCCTTAGAGACAAAAGAACGTAACGCTAATAGGTAGGGCACAACAGTAAATTTATGTATTTAGCTGAGTGGATATTAGGCTACATAATAGCAGGAGTAATAATTCATGTGTGTCATTAATCTGCATTACTGCTTACACACAAACATGACAGATGATTATAATTTTTTTTCACGGAAATAATTTTTGATTAAAATAGAGTTGTTTATCCTGTAATAAATTACACAAAATGCGTAGACTCCAAAACTGTCACAACTTTAAAAATAAACAAAGGTATTGACAGATTTAAGCGCAAGAATTCTGGAAGGTTGAGAAAAAAAAGGGTTCTTAAGGGCTTGAGAAAGGAAAAAGAATTTTATCGTGAGAGAAAGCGAACAAATGGAGCAGCTACAAACAAAAGTCTGAAGAGCCATTGTACAGTAGACCCTTGCCATACGATTATAATTCAATCCAGTGTAGGTATCATATGGCGAAAATGCCATAAAGAGTGATATAGAAACCCATAGTTATTATCTAATTTAAACACCCCCTGGTAAAAAAACATCAAAACTCTATATACTTATATTAAAAATTAGTAACAAATAATTTATTAACCATATTAACTATAGTTACCTACAGTAACTTTGGTGTATCTAGTGGTTATGTTATGCAATAAAAGTAACATTACAATGTAATATGTGCAGTAGCATGTCCTACTTACCATGAGGAGTTCTTACCTTCAAGAAAGACGTACAACATAGACTTTGAATTTAACTTAAATGAATTTAGCTTACCAAACACACGCTTGAAACTAAGTTTTATATCTATTTTCCTAAACTAAACTTTAATTTTATCATTGTCCAACATTTCATCACCTATCTGTTTCCAGTTTCGTATTCACTATAACTTATTACGAATATAGTTGAACTGAGAGTTAACGAGCATCAGATTTCTTTCAGGAGTTGTGGGAAAGATTTTGGTGAATAGCATATTGGCATCTTTGTTATTTCGACATATTCAGCTCACCGATGGCCAAATTTGAATTCCGAGAAAATTTTTTGTTGATTTATATGGCGAAAAAAATGTTATACAGCGAGGACAAAAAACGTCGTGTTCCACATCACTTGGTGAAGAGGGGCATCACTGTAGCATCACTCTTTTTTAGTGTTGAGTCCACATGATTTGCAGATTACGCAAATAGTCAAATCAGAACCATTCTAAATGTTTAAACAAAAGCAGCTTGTAGAAGTCCTACTAACAAGTACTCAGGCCTCACTTGGGAGATACAAAGATGTACCTGAAGTAGGTGATTTAAGACAGGAGAAGTGTGATTCACTATTGATACAATCAGGTAGAAGCGCGTCAAACAAGAGGTCTTTGATATCTTCGCCAGCGACTTGATTGTTTTGTTTAGAGGTGGCATCAGCTTTCAATGATTGCTGCCAAAGCATGAGACCAAGATTCAAAAGATGTCAGCTGATACCGCACACTTAACGATTTGCTACATCAAGCAGACAGGCCTATTGTTGGAAGCTTTGATGTCTTTATGTCAAAGACATCGAAACCTTGAAATGGTTGTTTAATGGAATCAATCACATTTTTTAGAGAAACTGTACTTACAATACTTTGTGAGTTAAGAACAGAGTTAACTTTACTCACACTAATTTTACTAATCTACTGTCAATGTACCTCTCTATGTATGAGAGTGTACTGTTTCAGTCAGCCTTGTCAGTCCTAAAATATTTTGTAATCTCTCCCTCATTCAATGTAGGCTACCAGGCATTATGTAATACATCCTCAAACCCTTATTTCAATCCCAATATTTGGCAGTCATGTGACCAAATATACATTATGCTGCCTTATGTGGAATACTCAAAGCCTGACAGCACAAGTTACAAATTAGCAGTCAGTAAACTGTACTAACCAGTGGTTGTTTCAGCAAAAGGTAAATTTTACTCCATTATTATTAAACTTTTATTATATTTCATCCTAGGTGAATGTTCAGTGTTGCATAAGCAATAAACATTTTTTGCACAAAAAATTTACTGTTAATCAATATTTACCACTAATTTTAAATAAAGGTGTTTGTCTATTTTTGTGTATGCTATAAGTTTAATTATGTTTATGTTGTATATACACATATATTTATAGCATTTGGAGAAGTCTGGGCACATATTTCTCTTCTATTAGTTCAGGTGAGTAGATGAAACGTGAAGTGTGCATATTTTAACCAATCACCATTAAAGATTGGTAGGTGTAATAAGTATGTGTACAATTATTCCATAGTATGGTAACCAGGCTGTGCGGCATAGTGGATAGCATGCCTCTCTGCAGAACTAGGGTTTTAGAGTCCAATTCGACTGTGGAACAGTTTTTTCCTTTCTAAAACTTTTGCTTCAACTGTACATCCGGACATATGTGTCCAGTAGTATATTGTTTCTATTTCATATGACTTGTTATAATTCATGATCGTCTGAGTATGCACAACTTATTTGGCATATGCATATCAATTTATTGTCATTTATATTTCAGGTTTTATAACCATTTAGCGTTCTATTACACACCTGTATCATCACCTGTATCACCTGTTCGTGTCATTGCTTTTCTTACTACAGCTTTCACCGTGTTCTCAGTACTGATATTTAAATAAAGACGAACAACGGGAACATAGTTACAACCATCTCTACATATTTCATTATTTCATTAGGTACATAACAGTACCATGTTTTTATCAAGAGTTGATACGTTAATGAAGCAGTCACGCAATGGTGTCAGACCAATTCAGCTAATTTACATGTTCAATTTGTCGATTAATCTACAATCTACATATGATCGATGATAGGTAAAATGACAATTTAGTTGTCAACAACATTTTATAAACCTCTTTCTATTATCCACACACTGTAATTGTTGCGTCTTTGTTTGATAAGTTTCTTTAAGCGCCATATGATTTTACAGATTAATGCACAGAATGGAACAACAATCTATTGTTTATAAAAAAATTGACAGCCAAAAGAATGATACATTAGAAGGTCAATAATAATATAGCTATGAACTACATAATGTCTGAGAAGACCATCAGAAATCAGTTTAATACAATTGTTCATGATAAAATTTAGGTTCAAGTGAGCTGAAAACATTTTCTATGTTGTTTTAGATAATGCTTTACAAAGGAGGCAGTACTATTAGCCTGTCTCAAAAAAAGTAAGTGAATGACTATAGATTCTTGTTGGTTGTATTCAAAATTTGAGTTAAAACTAATCATTTTCTTTTGAGCCTGAGGTCTTATTCATGACAGATGTCAACCAGTCTAAGAGACCGCAAAACTTGGGTTAGTAGATTTTGGACGTGCACAGATTCCGATGACCCTAATTTGAGATCAAGCGCTGGTTGAAAACAATCACTTCAAATACTCAAATATGTTTTTGTGTACAACACAATATATCTGTTATCTTTAACCAGTAGTTTATGATTCCAATATTACTCAAAACGGATAAGTTTGTGTAGATACAACATTGACCTTGGCTATCGTTGGATGACCAGATTTAATCGACCATTTTGTTATTCTAGCAAGTCATCATTACCTATATTTCTATTTGATGATGCATTCATTTATCGTTTTATTTAATGTTTATTGTATTCAATTAAGCATTGTCTAGGTCATGAAGGATATACCGGCTAACAAATAAAGGACAAATATCTAAAAAACTTAGATGGTTTAAGAAGACAGATGGTGATGGTCAGATACTGTAAAACCTCTATTTGAATGCCATGATGCTGTATATTTCAACCCTTCCCCTATTCCGTACTTATGTAAACCATACTGTTTATTTAGCCTAAAACTTCTATTTCGACGTCACCTCTAATAAAATGCCAATATAGGAAGGGTTAAAAAAAGAACAACATGCCGTTCAAATTGAGGTTTTACGGTATATGCAAAAGATTTGATATCTAATGCACTGTCAAGTTACGACGTGCTTGTTCTACGGTTTTTTTTGCCTTACGATGTGGCACATAATGTTTTGTGGTTCTCTCGTTGCAGCATTTTTTTGCCATATGACGTCAACAAAAGTGCCTTTCGAAATTCAAATTTGGCGGTCTGTGAGCTGAATACATCGGAATAACGAAGATGATGATATGCTATTTGATGAAATCGCTCCCACAACGCCTGAAAGAGATATGATGCTTGCTCTCTTTCAACTCAGCATTTTTCGTGTTTCACGAATGCTTAATATTGCGGGAGTAAAACGAAAATTAGTAAACAGTCATCGAAAGTGAAAGTTTATTGTACATTTTAGCAATTAACATAATATTTACTATAAAATTTGATTCGTTATATGTATTTCACTACATATATAACTTTAATTTGTTAGCCATGGGTCCTAAGACGTTAAAAGAAGTAAAAATCATAACCATAAGCAAATCATAACTACTAAACATACTAAACACACTAAAGTTGCTGTAGGTAACTATAGTTACTAAGGCTAATATACTATTTTGTTACTAATTTGTAATACGTAAAGCGCATATATAAAATTTTAGTGTTTTTTGCTAGGGGGTGTTTACCTTAGATAATTACTCTAGGTTTCTATGCCCCTCAATACAACATTTTCGTCTTACGATGCCAACAACAGATCGAATTAATGTCGTATGGCGGGGTCCACTTCACTGGCACGACTGATATGCAATACCTTTTAGGGTGTTTCAGTATAAAATATTGTAAAGGTTTGGCCCCGGTAGCTGAGCCAGCCTTACTTTCCTAACAAGTCGGTGCAGTCTGAACACTGAGCCTTCCCCTCGTCGGCCTGCCTGACACACCTAATGGTCTGATCAGGCCGCGGCTGGTTGCCCTCAGTTCAGGCTCACTTGGAATACTAACACGGCCTGCTCTCTGAGACCCTATCTTGGCTAGTCTAGGTCCCGGCTAGCTTACTGTAGGGCCTGATCTCCAATGCTATCGCATTTCTGATCAGGTCCGGTCGTAATGCAGCCAACCCCTAGCCTTCCTTAGGTATCTCCCAAGCAGTTCGTACTTGAAGCCAGATCAGTTCTGGCAGAATGATCCTTACTAAGCCAACCAGGCAGGCATAAACGTGATCAGTTCGTAAGAATAAATGTAGTCTATTTAATATATATATATAATCAGCACATATGCAATACTGCGTTAAACAGCATCGAGTTCACAAGTAAAAATCCCAATGAGGTGGCCTGCGCCTCCTCCTTATATATGGTTTCACTCCGCCCACTTACATAATGATTATGTAACACTAAATGCGTTGTGGCAGGCCTGTGAGGCAGGCCTAGATAATAACATGTAAGGGTATGCTGGCAGGCCTGTGAGGCAGGCCCAGAAACACAGTATTATATAATAGGGTATAAAAGAAGCACACACAAGAGTATTACATAACAAGATATAAAGGAAGCACACCTAAAGTCATAACAAAAAATATCGGTGTCTAAAGCTAAGAGCATGGTTAGCGTTTGTCCAGTCCTCCACAATATTCCATGCTAGGTGTAAAAAAATTCTTCCGAAAGCTTTTGGAGCAGCTTAACTACTGGTTCATATGGGACACTTTTAGATTTTTGACGTGTACCCTTCCACCAGTAAGTGTAATAGAAAGTGGTAGCGATATCTACCGTGAAATAGGGTTGGCAATAATTCTAATGGGTCTATCTGTATTAGTAAACTTGGAGTTATCCCTACAAGCCACTTTTAGCGATATATATGACCAACATGGCTATTGCTCTATCAAAGGCCAATCAACTCCTTCAAAAGGTTTGTTATAAGGTAAGCGTTAGGTTATCGTAGCCTAAAACAACGAACCCTATCAGACATACACATTTATTGTATACCAGCATGTATTACAGTCTGGGCAAAAGCTATTATATTTCCCAAAAAATGTTAAAGATAGGCCTACGTAAACGAAGTTCAAAATGCTCAAGGGTACCAAATTGCCTACCCTCTCCACACACAAAGAATCAGAAAGCAGCTTTAACAATGGCCTTCTATTACTCACAAGGTCACAAGGTCACAAGGTCACAAGGTCACAAGGCTATCTTTTGTTCATACTCACCAACTGATGATCATAAGTGTCACCGAAATAAGTAGTTAAAATAATGATGCCCACTATTGCAATAGAAAACAGGCTGTTTTTTACCAACAATGCTTACAATTCTTGGAAGAATATGCAAAGATCTATAATTTCTATATTATGCTGCCGTTTGGATCGCTCTAAAGAATTTGTAGTGCCTGCCTTTCGGTTCATATGATAGTCTTGGTGACGGCTAAACGCCGTTTTCAATTTTAATATTTCAATATATTTTGAAAGACTGAATTTTTGGCAGCCATTAGTGATAGGACAACATATTTCATAAATAAAAACAAGCGCGTGTGTGTCTGTCTGCAACAAGACTAGTTTTACGAGACTCAAAATTTTTGCTTAAAATTTAATAGTGGCTCATGCCATGAAAATTCTTCCTACTTAGTGGTATGACCATGAACCTGCCATTTACAAATGCAGAGAGATCCTTGATGAATAACAATCTATCACATTTTGAAATATCATTCATTCTAATTACCGAATGACCAAACTTGTAACGATATTGACAGGCTGCAGTCTTCATGTCCTGATGATCACATTTATCTTTTTATCAAACAAGTCTGAAGCGACCAGAAGTCTAATTTATCACAACTAATTTTATAGCTTCAGAAAAAAGTTGAGATTACCGATCACGGCCATTGATCACAAGGCAGTGAATCACGCTAAATTACCCCCTCAAGGAGTTTGACCTCTCTTCCAGTTCATGACAAGCGTTAATGTCGAATAGAGTTGGACATCTCCTCAGGGATTTTTCTTTTTTATCGACAAGAATGTCATAATCACTCATCAAACGGTTACGCAAGTAGGGTTGGAATACTTTCTAAAGACCAGCCCGCAGTGCAGCATCTAGTTTGGTGCCAATGATGGCAAGTCAACGAGTACAAACAACAGAGAGTCGGTACACAGACACAGCGACAGGCGAAGAGCATGAACAAGCTTTTAATCAGTCTGCATGTAATCATGCGAACAATTCTTTCCAAGCTTGGCCAGTTAGTTAGCCACTGTTCGTGATAAAAACTAGATCAATTTCCTGAAAGATCGATCATTGTAAAGTGTCAAATTCTGATGTTTTAATTGGTCAATAACACTTCAATAGATCAATTTTTTAATCCAAACCATTATGTCTCATTCTGCATGCTTATGAACGCCAAAGTAATAACAATAGCGGTCACGCAAATGATTTGTCAAGGTCGATGGCAAGAATAGATTTATCAGCCTAAAGTGCTAGCAAATTGTTGACGCACACGGCTGAGACACTACAGCTAATTTTTGGCACAAATGTGTCGATCTTTCAGGTCGGACAGTTTGCTACTGACAATTTTCTCTACAGGGTCGATCTTTTTCATTCTATCAACCTAAATACTGTTGATCTTGGCTGAAGCGATGTCGGTTCATAACTATATTGTTATCTATGTTCTCATGCATCCGCAGTTTGTCAAACAAATTTGTATCAGCCACGGAGGCAGGATGTAAAGCAACTTACAAAAAGGTCTTCAGCTCCAGTGAAACATAAATTGGACTTTAGGAAATGAGTATATGGAATTGGTATTATGATACAACCTTAATATTGTTGGTCAAAGTTCGTATGGTTGAAATCTCATTGGTTTTCAAAAGCTGTATGACTTCGACACAATCAACAACGCATGATTCAATTCGGAACAGCAAGGAGTTACTTGAACCTTATTTTGCTGTTCTAGATCCTATTTCAATAACTACAGGATCAATCAAAAACATTTGTCCAGCGTTTGTTAAGAAAACAATTTTGGGTATGGTCCAAAAATGCAGCAACAAGCATGGTTAATTGAAATGCTCATTTCGTTGAGTTGTCATCCTTGAAAGGTGTTATTTCCATGAAGCAATTTTGCAGCGTATTTTTGAACAGAAAAAATACTGGATAAAGAAAATCTTCTTGAAAATCTCAAAAACGGCATCGTGCTAAAAACAAGCTTAGTTTACCTATAAAGTTATAGCAGAACATTTTAAATTTAAAATTTATTAGAAGCTAATATATTGAATGGCCAGTACAGTCAATGCAATCAACAATATTGAACACACCTCAGATATCATCTATAAAATATTTCAACATTTGAAATCTTTAAAATCTTAATTCTCTCTATTGAATATTCACTCATAAAGCTTATTACTCTCATGGTTAAAATTTAACTTAATCTAAATTATAATAGTTGCATTTTGTATGGCTCCAATGATAGAAGCGTGCAAAGCCAGCAACTCATGGATTAGGCGGCACACTTATTTAGCTAAATGTGGATCTCATGACACGCGAGCCATAACAATATTTGAGCTGATTGATTTCTATGAAATATTATGCTCAAATGAGTCAACACAAGCTAAATATGGCCAAATTTGAGTAGATAATCAGCAATTTTCTCATTGTTTGACAGCCTTGTTATGATAGTATCCTGCTTTTTAGCTTGTGTATGTTTCAAGCAACTCGGCTACCTCAAAAATAATTGTGAAACTAAAAAAACAAAGTCCTGAAATGTATGATAAACAATGCCATGAATACTAGTAGCTTTTGTATATCACGATGGTTCCATGACGGGCATGGTTCGCAAATTTGAGCCAATCTGCAAGTTAACCGCAACATGAAAACGATATAAATCCGCAAGCTAAGTGAGTTTTGCGATTCGCAAACCTGATCAAATCCATCATGCTAGCGAATAATAAAAACAGCGCTTGCAAATGATGCGCATTAAAATAGCGCGCCAGCTATTCAATAAAAACATTTTCAATACTCCTGTTCGTGCTTTTCTATCGAGTTTCACATGTTTGCGTCGCTAACACGTGCGTCGTTAACTGTGTCGCTAATTATTAACTTGTAGCGTACAATTCCTACTTTTTTTAAATAAGGCGCTGGAGTCAATCCACATCTTGCGAAGGTCCATAGAAAGAATTAATTCGAACGGTATTGCAACTTACACACAACTCCAAATTTGTATGATGCGATTGATGCATGTCATGGAAACATTTTGAATACTGTATGTTACTGGTGACAGCATCTTTGTCCATATACAGTATAAGCAGTATTTTGTGTGAAACCCTGTTGTCACTATCATTTAAAGGCCAATCTTGAGCACAACTTACGTGCATTAAAAATAAATGAAATTGAATTGAGATCGTAACAATTAACTACTTCAGCCAATTACAAATGCGTTGGTTTTATTGTTACCGACACACACCAACATTTTCTTTTTGAAATGGCATACCAAAAACGCAAACGAGGCATCGCCAACGCTCCGGCGATGAAAATAACGTATTTTCCTATTATGTTTAGCCAAAATTTTATGCATCTGCATGATAATCTAGTGGTCAAAACACATTTGTAGCGCACTAGTCACCAAGTGCGAAATGCTATTCTGTATATGAAATTCAGAGATGTCTTTATTGATTTCTAGATGATATTAAAATTACTTTTAGCCACTAGCTTGTGTGAAGCCAAACGCAATCAAGCTAAATATTACTGAGAAATGACTGAACATAGCCTCAGAGCATTTTTTCAGCTCGAAATATCAAGTTATAGCCAAGTGCTCATTACTTAAGGATGACAAAGTTGAGCAGAAAGGTCTATGCATCTTACAAAACCATTATAGGACAGACCACTTTATTTTAATCAAGGCTAATTTCCTCGAGGGACGATTCCTCATCGTTTGTCATACTTGTGCAGGTCTACAACAAACTCCAATTATTGTCATTGTAATTACAGAGCTGACTATCTGCTCGGCCTACTAAAAGAACTTGATGCTATGGGCGATGTTTGGATACCTAGAGTATGACGACTCCTATGACAATTCTGATGACCTCTGCAACTTGTACAATTCCAGCAAGCAGCAGAATCCGTTGGGTATCAGACTCAACCGCGAGTTGAAATTGTTACAAACACAAATACTGACTTCAACGTGTTTATTATACATGTAGGTGTCAACGTAAGCTTCCAAAAGATGGCTATGGGACTAACTACATGCAGAGCACAAGTCGATTATCGTTCATCTTTTAAGCTGAACTTCAGCAAAATTTTAGTAGATTTTATCAGAAAAAATCAATATTTTTTTATCATTTGCAATTTTTTTATGTTAAAAGTGATCTGATTGCCAGGATCTTTCAAGATTAAAATCTTAAACACTTGATTGCGATTAAAATGCTCGAAAGAAAAACACGTGCAAAATGATGTCCTAGTTGTCATCGTTATGATAGTTGATATCAGCTATGGAGTTTAGGTTGCAGCATTACTCGTCTTTATTCTGTCAGTCTCATTAAACTATAGACATCATAATTGCACTTTTGATAAAGCTGTGCGTTTTAACCATGATCAAATTTTGTCGATTTTAATCTTGAAACATTCTGGCAGTCAGATCACTTCAAACATGAAAAGCCATCACAAATAATAGAAAAATACTGATACTTTCTGACAAAACTTAGTAAAAGTTTTGTCTTTAAGTTTAAGTTCTAAAGTTTAATAAATTTATCTTTAAACTTAATAGAGATAACTAAACAACTATTCTAGTAAACACACCGACATAATTCACTGTTTCCTAATTACATGTAGCACATTGAACTATGACACCAATTTGATTGTTAAATCAAATTGGTCGATACATAAGAGCTGCAAAAACAAAGCCATAGACTAACATCCTGCTAATAATGATCACTAAAATTATGTACAAGTCTTGTGACAAAATTTTGAAGATTATTTCTGTTAATGTTGAAAAAGTATTGCGCAAGAAATCAAATTGGTCATCAAGTATTGATTCAAAAATTGCTACAAAGTAATAAAAATTATGATTAACACCTTTTAGGAGCAAAATGTATTTCATAAATGATAAAATTGCAAGCGTTAGAGCAAAGTAAAAACACAATTTAGGAATTTTCCAACTTTGACATAGCTGTTATTTTGGTACTGGTCAACACATAAGAGGCGCTATGCACCTGGTTAAAAAGTTAGTTGAGCTCTACCCCAGATAACAATCTACAAACATCGTAGTTGACATGTTAGCAAGATTAATCCCTCAAAAGAATCTCCTAATTCGGTCATGGACGATTTATTATTTACCAACTCACTTTAAATCTCATTATTTTTCGGTTCAAGGCTCACTTGCCCACAACCAGCATTGTGTGATATATTTCAATGAGTCATTTGCTCTTTCGCTAAGCACTCTTACACCAATTAAGCGCTGCCGTTGCTCTATACCAAACCACCGAGTTTCTACTTTAATATGACCATTAATCTCCTCCTTTGAACAGCATACTTTGAGCCTCCCATAGTGGTCATGTGTACGATTAATATTGCTACTAGGGGAGTGGCAACCTATCAAGGAGCCCTGGGAGTACATTCGTTCATTACGCTGTGGCTATGGCAGCAGCTATATTTGCTGCCGCAGAGAATGAGTCACCGAAGTAAGGTGTCACGATAGCGAGATGAAAGAAGTTTATTTGCAATTCCTGGTGATTTTTAGAAAATAAAGATTATCTGCTTTTTTACGGTACAGCGAAATAAGCTGTCCGGGTTTTCAGTGCAAGCTTTATGTTTCAGAAGTGTGATATAATTTAGTTTGTGTGTGTTTTAATGTCTGTTTGGCTTATGGTTTTGTTAGCAGTGAAAATAGATAGCCACATCCGGGAGGCAGATATCTGTAAGTCCTCACTTGTCCGTGTACTAAAAGTGTGGGCTAACTTTCATAATTTTATGTTGCCAGAGTTGAAAAAAGAAAGTTATGTCACTGAGGGCAAGTTGGGTCCGCTTAATGAACCTGTGAATTAGCTGTAATTTGTTTACATGCTGTTCTCGTCACAAAACCATTTGGCAAAATGTTACCTAAAACATTCACTGCTCTGTTAAACAACCCCATTTTATCCTTAAGCTAAAAATAGCCCAGAAGCGGTTTTAAGAAATTCCAAGGGCATTCCTTGCAATGTCCTTGTATCCCTTGGAGACACCCAATGGTAACTACAATTTAAAAGTGCAAGATTTAGCTTAAAAATTTTCATTTTCGAGCTTTCATCATATACAATATTAATGACTAGACAACCTTTGGCTCCAGAGTTTCTCAAACAAAACCAAATGTAGACAGTTGCTATACACCCGGCATCGTGGCACCTTTTGGCAAAGAGCCAAACTATGATCAGCGCCGCGCATCAGGTGCAATCTGACACTGACATAATGCACAGTACTAATAATATCTTGTCATAACAAGACTACATTACTATTTGTGTACAAGATCGATTCATACTCTATGAACCTAAAGAATGTTTGGGAGTGAGCTTTAATGTTGAGAGGAAGGACAAGTGTCATTGGCTAGAATAGCCTGTCATGTCATTTCCTCTGAAAGTTCTAACACAGCTCAGTGGTTCAGATGCACACTGGCTTATATGCCAAAATGCACACGCTTTGAAATGTTTATTGCAGCTTGCATTCAGCTGTACAGCACCGGAGCTTACGCCCATCTATTGCATGAATTTCCTTACACCTGATGTGGTTGTTTGAATATAATTCAGCCTTAATCAATCGTGACAGTAAATCGTGACACCGAATTCATTCGCCGCATTCTATTGATGTAATTTTGGGTGAGTTATCATGACATCTTCGTTGCATTAACGAAGTAGTTTGTAATTTTTTGTGGAAACTGCAGTTAGAGTTGCTGCCTTATAAAACATTTCAATGGAACACATATTCTCAGTGTTTATAGAAGTTTTTACGCGGCACACGGATGCAGAAAATCATAAGCATTAAGCAATAGTATTCCACTCTCTCAGGTTTTGTCCAACAAGTACCAACTAACTGATAAAATCGCTTCAGTCAATCAGAATTTAAAATCAACGAATCAATTATATGCTCAATTTAGTGGTAATGTTAAAAACGATGCTATTATTTTCAACTTTAAATTATGACTAGTACCCTGGCATTCCTGTGCCCCGTGAGAGATGGTTAGGTGTAATAAGTAAGTACACAGTTATTACAAAATGCAGCAAGGTGGTCAAGTGGTATAGGTGAAGACATGTCTGATTGTTGGCTGAATATCGAGCTCTAATCCCTTGCAATGCAATATTTTTACCAGCGTTTCACCGTCGCTTCGAACAGACAGACAAACACGGCTCCTATTGTAATAAAGACTACTCATAGGGTAATGACACAAAGTATATGAAACCCACCAAGGCATGTCAACATATTGTCCATCTGCAGAAAATGTTCAAAAGGAGATGCGTACTAAAAGCAACATGGTATACTACTTGAAAATGGAAGAATTTAAAACAGCTACAATTTCGAAACTTGATAAAAGAAAATTAACATGACAACCTATTACATTACGGCATGTGTAGAACAAAATCCTTCGACGCCTCCACATCATAAACAAATAAATCATACAGTTACAAAACAGTAACTACAAAATATTGCTCAGCCTATCACGCGATAAAGCTTTTTCAGTCATTGAGACAAAGTATTTTGTTTCTGATATGAAAAGTTGTAAGTAAATCTTGAGCACTTTTATCTGTGCTAAAACCTCATAAACAATGGCTTTTGCTTAGCTCAAATTTCATGCTAATCTGCTTATGCTGACCAGCTCAAGCATATCTGATCAAGTTTCAAAAATTACAATTCAAAAAATTAGCAAAAACCTTGAGTATAACTCATGCATTTCCTTAAAGAGCCTTTTTGACTCGAGTAGCCGCTGGCATGAGTAAGGCTCGTTATCTACCTCTAAATCAATAATCGACATGAGACCACGAATGCGTTTAGAACGATGTGTCGCTCCATCGTGTAATAGCATGCCTGATGCAACTTCAATGAGCCATCTGCTGTGCTAGTAGACACAAACCACTAGTTTTAATGGGTACCTTTTGCTGCCTAATGTCCTTCCTATCACCTGCCTCATCAAGTGGCAGCCAGATGGTGTACAGGAGCTTTCATACAAGTTAACTATGAAGTGAAACTTAACTTCAAATAGTGTAGAGGTCTTGCAAAAAATCAAAGGTCTTTTCAAGAAATGCTATTGTTCAACTTGCACCCAACCCTATGAGTATACCCACAACTAGGAGGCTATTTTATTCCCAGAATGTAATTTAGCCAAAAAAGCAAAGAGATCAAGCATACAGCTTCACTATCCGAATTCAGTAGCCCTGCTGGTTTGTAATGAAAACAGCAAGTAAATGAATTACAACTAATTCTTTGATCCATATGACAATTTCATTTCATTTATTTCTGTACAAAAATAAAATTTACATAACTAATTTGAGACTTTTATTTTCTATTTAATTTGATAGCGCTTAAGAAGTCAAAAACTTACACATAAAAGGTTCAAAAAGATAACAAAATGAAAATCTGACTGCTCTACCCTACCCACCTTCCCACCACCCTATCCACCTTCCCACCACCCCTACCCACCTTCCCACCACCCCTACCCACCTTCCCACCACCCCTACCCACCTTCCCACCACCCCTACCCACCTTCCCACCACCCCTACCCACCTTCCCACCACCCCTACCCACCTTCCCACCACCCCTACCCACCTTCCCACCACCCCTACCCACCTTCCCACCACCCCTACCCACCTTCCCACCACCCCTACCCACCTTCCCACCACCCCTACCCACCTTCCCACCACCCCTACCCACCTTCCCACCACCCCTACCCACTTTCCCACCACCCCTACCCACCTTCCCACCACCCCTACCCACCTTCCCAACAGCAAAGCTTCTCAGGTATTTCAAGGGAACTCAACAGCGGCAATACAAACAAGCAGAACCCAACTAGAAAATTATTGCTCTGACCTTTGCTTGTGTTGTAAAACTGCCCACATAATAAATAATAGATGGTATATAAATGGTACTCACTCTTTGATGAAAGTACAAACTGGAGAAATTCCAGAGCTAGTTGCCTACTAGCCGTACAATCCTGATAAGCATCCGGTAGGAAACGACTGGAAGAGGTTTGGTAAATGAATGTTTAACAATGGCGTAAGTTAACAAGGGATTAGTGTGTTTATAGTACCGAGCTGTCATGCGACTCCCCGAATGATTAATCGTGAGAAAGCATCTGCAGGCCATGTGCAGCTCATGAATCGTTATCTTAATTAGCCAATCAGGTCGCAACTAGTATCAAACCAGATGAACACAACTCCTGTGTAAACAAACAGGCAACTGCAAGGATGTTTGGGTAAGTTAAAATCTTCAAAACAATTGTTTCCAATGATGTTTTTAGGAGAGAATATTTAGGCATTCCCTCTTTAATTTCCTTACAAAGAAGTTAGTGTCCTGCATTCTTTTGATTGCCTTAAAATAATCTGTAATTGGATCTGAGACTGCATTTCTTCTAACAGTTTTGGCAATAGCCAGACAAACTCAATTTCAATATGCTGTAAATTTGCCGTAAAACTGCACCAAATTATCTCAAATTTAATCATCGATTAATTTGTTTTTATTCTAATCGTAGTTCACAGTTGTATAAAGGTTACAGTGTAATATTCTGAAGCTGTGAAGCTGCTCAGTTCTAGTAAATACTGTACTCGCTATCATTAAAGGGTATTTGAATTACCACATATACTCAAGGAGTGGTCAATACTTGTGGCAACGATCAGGAATTTTTCATGTATATATATGTAAGTAAGAATATATAGATTAAAGAGTAAATGGCCTTGTTTATGGTGCATTTTCATTTCCCTGCTACAGCGAGGCTTTTGATGGCAAGTTAATAGTAATAGTACAGGCTGTATAATTCAATGTGTGTTGGTTATCCCACGACCAAACACGAGCGGAGCGATTGTTTGAGAGATTTATAATAAATGCATGTGCACACAACTCATGAAAATTATTCATCAGCACCGTTGCAAACCCTTGTACCGAAATCTCATCAACAAATTTAACCATTTTTCAATGGAGTCGTTTAAGTATAATAACGATACAAAACACATATAAACCTATTTAAATATGTTACCAAGTCTTTGAAAATTGTCGACAATCTCCTAAAATTTACCCATCTGATCGGATTATACACAAATAGACAGATTAATTTGGTCGAAATTCGCAATAAAAAACTTGACAAGTTTTTTTAATCAAAATTAAGACCGGCCAACGATACGCCAATAAAGCCGTGTGACAGATAGTAGAACTATTAAGAAGGGCGCATTTCACGAGAAAAAATGTGCTCATTTCACCAGTCTATAGCATTGTCTAATTGCCAAAGGTTTTTAATATTTTTCCGTTTTTAATATCTTGCAAAAATATTTAATTATAAAAATAATTATTTGATTTTAGAAAATTATCATAAGAATAATTATTCAAATTTATTTGTCCGAAGGTTTCTGCAATAAACGTAGACCGTTTGAGCGTAGATCGGTTTACAGGTACGAAATTGTGGTACACAGTCTATCAGCCTATGTTTTTTCCCAATTACCAAAGGTTTCATTAAATTATTTAAAATGTTAGCCAAAATCTTTTACAACTTATGTACAAGTTGGGGCCGAACTACAACGCCCCTTTATGACGAAAAAATCTTTTTATTTTGCTCCAGCTTGCAGAAAACTTCCAGACGTGTGAACGCTCATACTTGCTTTCTGCTAGATCGCTATCAAAACCATTCTAAATTCAACACAACCAACTTTCAAACTGTGTATATTACACAACAGCTTGCCATTTTACTTCTAATATTGCATTTCAGAGATATAATAAACATATTTCCTTATTGCTGTTGTTAAATTACATACATTACAGTAGGTTATGCCTACAGCTTTAATTAATATTCATTTTATTGTTGTGAAACATAGGTTTGAGATAATAGTAGATAGGTGTAAATTTTTTACAACCTTTTGTTTTGCATAATTGACTCTTTGAATTTAATTTCAAAACAACTTGACAACAACCATGGACATACAACTTCCCAGAACACCATGTTGTGGCCGACGCAGCGGTCGTCCACGTGTCTCTCAATTATTATAGCTCAATAGGAAGATAAATAAAAGGTCCTCACAGCAACCATCAATATCAAATGCTAATGTTCAACAACACGCTACTCAAATTAATAACAACAACTCATCTGATTCAAAGAATTCTTTAGTAGATGTTGTAGGAGATGTAAATGACATGGACTTGGCAGCCCCTTTGTTTCCAGATGATGATCATGATTTTATGGACATCATTGACCATGAAAATATTCCACAAAACAATATTGCGCCTCCCAATGCTGCCCCCCCCCCCCTTCATCACATTCCTCATTTTCAATCTTTAGATTGTCCTGATTTTCAAGAACTGCGTAACAACTTTCTAGGCAGACTTGACAACAACATATCACAGCTCACGTGTACTGGCGAGGCTTTTGATGTCAAATTAATAGTAATAGTACAGGCTGTATAGTTCAATGTGTGTTGGTTATTACACATTTATATAGCATTTAGGCTGGCCCTAGTGTCGTATCACTTTCGAGCCTAACTAGAAATTCAGATCTATAATAATATCCATTTACAAGCCAACTACATAACTTTACCTTTAAAAATAGTGTAAAAGAGTTTTTACATAAGTACATGTATATTCGGTATTTTATTAGTTTGCAGCTTGAAGTTGTTGTGTTATCTTAGATGTCATGTCAAACCATAAACATATACACAATCTTTACCTATATATCAATATATAAATACCGTATACCAATATATCAATGTATCAATACATCATTATATCAATGTATCAGATGTTCAAGATATCAATGTATCAATGTATCAATGTATCAATGTATCAATGTATCAATGTATCAATGTATCAATGTATCAATGTATCAATGTATCAATGTATCAATGTATCAATGTATCAATGTATCAATGTATCAATGTATCAATGTATCAATGTATCAATGTATCAATGTATCAATGTATCAATGTATCAATGTATCAATGTATCAATGTATCAATACATCATTATATCAATGTATCAGATGTTCAAGATATCAATGTATCAATGTATCAATGTATCAATGTATCAATGTATCAATGTATCAATGTATCAATGTATCAATGTATCAATGTATCAATGTATCAATGTATCAATGTATCAATGTATCAATGTATCAATGTATCAATGTATCAATGTATCAATGTATCAATGTATCAATGTATCAATGTATCAATGTATCAATGTATCAATGTATCAATGTATCAATGTATCAATGTATCAATGTATCAATGTATCAATGTATCAATGTATCAATGTATCAATGTATCAATGTATCAATGTATCAATGTATCAATGTATCAATGTATCAATGTATCAATGTATCAATGTATCAATGTATCAATGTATCAATGTATCAATGTATCAATGTATCAATGTATCAATGTATCAATGTATCAATGTATCAATGTATCAATGTATCAATGTATCAATGTATCAATGTATCAATGTATCAATGTATCAATGTATCAATGTATCAATGTATCAATGTATCAATGTATCAATGTATCAATGTATCAATGTATCAATGTATCAATGTATCAATGTATCAATGTATCAATGTATCAATGTATCAATGTATCAATGTATCAATGTATCAATGTATCAATGTATCAATGTATCAATGTATCAATGTATCAATGTATCAATGTATCAATGTATCAATGTATCAATGTATCAATGTATCAATGTATCAATGTATCAATGTATCAATGTATCAATGTATCAATGTATCAATGTATCAATGTATCAATGTATCAATGTATCAATGTATCAATGTATCAATGTATCAATGTATCAATGTATCAATGTATCAATGTATCAATGTATCAATGTATCAATGTATCAATGTATCAATGTATCAATGTATCAATGTATCAATGTATCAATGTATCAATGTATCAATGTATCAATGTATCAATGTATCAATGTATCAATGTATCAATGTATCAATGTATCAATGTATCAATGTATCAATGTATCAATGTATCAATGTATCAATGTATCAATGTATCAATGTATCAATGTATCAATGTATCAATGTATCAATGTATCAATGTATCAATGTATTAATGTATCAAGGTATCAAAATATCAATTTATCTTTATATCAAGTTATTAATATATCAATATATCAATGTATCAGCAGTATCAAAAGCGTTGTTGGTTTCACTTCACAAGTTAATCAATTGGTATAACTTTGATGCATTTCCAATATGAGGTAATAGCAAAGCCAACATCAATATATTGAAGTTTTTTCCACCAAAGAGTTTTTAAAACTCATGGAATTTTTATTAAAAACTAAAAACTTTAAAAAATACATAAATTCATTAGTGCTACACATGCTGGAGTTGTAGTCAAAAACGTGCATCAGAAGCAAAACTTAAAAAATCAAAAACTTAGCTCAAAAAGACAAACTACTCTACCTTGCCTCTAAGCTAGTTTATAACTGCAAAAAGCAATAGCTATATGTATGTAGCTATTTTATGTAGCTATGCAGCTATAGGAATAGCTTTCAAAAATATGCAGCAGTTGCAAACAGCTTCTTCTGAATAAGAAAAATAACAAATTTGTCAGGATTTTAATTTGCTTAAAAAACAAGAACAGGTCTTTAAAGCTTGAATGGGCTGAACACAATAAATAGTTTTATTTTACAAAATGAGCAAAGCAAAAAGGCTGGTTCTTGAATGTGCCAACCAGCTCAGTAGACAATTGGGTTAGTCTTCACAATGGGAAAACAACTCCCTTAGTAGCGCTAGCCCATTCATTGTACAATTTGGCTAACTAGTGATGTCATTAAAAGTATTACAAAGAATCTAACATCAAAAGACAACCAAGTAGAACTTACATGTAAGTTCAATTTGAACAGATGTACATAGACACCTTGTACACCAAAATTCTGTCAACCGAGTCTACCCTTATACATTGCACTCCATTTGTTTCAACTAACCAACTGGCACACAGTGAAAACATACAGAAAGGACAAAAAGCTTGCATGAAATGCTGATGACGCTTGGAGTAGCCTCCCCTCCATTGACTGGGGTGTGTTTGACTCTACAAAAATAAGACTAGGTGAAACCAAAGTGTGGACATCCATAAGGATTGCAGATCTACGCAAGGAAAGATTCAAATGGCTAGAAGAAATGTTTTTGTAAAACAGGAAATTGACCAATTTTCTTTTGTCATTCTTTATTCTTCTAATAATCAATATATTTGCATGAAACTGCTCAGCTTCATAATAAAATTAATGTATAAGATATTTGCTGATTGTCTAAACGTTGGTTACATCTATAAGAATAAAAATTCCTGGCACATTTGAAGCAGTTAACAGTTGTTATATTATTGAAGAGAGCTGCCGACAGGAAAAAAATGAGCTCTCATACAAAACCATATAATGGTAAAAACATTTAACTAAACAAACACAATTATATATAAAACAATATGTAAAAAGTGATAACATTATATTTATATTTTGTGAATAATAAGGAACTGATTGGATGTTTCACTGCCAATATATCTACTTGCCACAATGTTTGAAAAACGCAAATGTAAAAAGATTTGTAGTAATTTAAATCTGTGTATAAATGTTATTTTATAGTGTGCTCTATTTATAAATAATGACAAAGATTTTAGTTGAACTATATAATCTGTAGCATATGCATGCAGATTGTAATCTACATCCAATATATAATCGTATTATTGCTTAAGTATTATTAAAACTATATGATAGGATTTATCTTCCCCTAGCCATCAACTCGGGCTGTCAAGTTTAAAACAATGAATTTTAAATATGTTTAACTCCCTAATCAACTTCTCCAAACTCTTTAAAATCGAAAAAAAAAATTTTGATGTTTAGTCACTTGAAGCTAGCCAACAGAGTAACGCTATGTTTATGTATCTGATGAAAACTCTTCCCTAAAAACTACAATCATATAAACAACAAAATCAAGTGGTTTTATTGCAGAGAGTCTTTTAGAGGAAAGTACATGTATTTAAGCAGAAGTCATGATGAACAATGACAAACTCTAGAATTCTAAAATATGGTCCTAGCAGTTTCCTGTTGACAAAAAACTAGTGGCATTTTAAACAAAATCTTCGCACTTTATTAAAGTGAATGATTAAAATTAAAACTGATTGAAGTCAGTTTAAAAAGGTTCAAGTGTAATACTAATATTATAATAAACTTATCAACTATAATGTATAAAAATTATTATTTGAAGAATATGTAAAACTATTGAAATTATTTAGGTTTTATTAACTTTTGTTTGATTATCTTATTATTATAACATTTTTTATTATGAAGTTTCGTAGAGGGACTTTAAAGACCTATAAAAAACCTCGGCCAGGGATGAGTCCAAATAGCATTTATGCATTGATCACTGATAATGCAATCAGTCAAAAGAAAACTAGCACAAGCAGAAATCACTGTCTGACCAACGCCCAGGAAAACAATTAGGCAACAAGTGTCCAAACCGCATAGACATATAATATGATGTACATACAGTGATGTTATGATACAGTTTTAGTTTAAAGAAAAGACTCCATAATAAATAGCATAACACATTATGAAATGCATTATAATAATAAGTGTCAATATTGTGTAATGTGTAAGGATACCTCAAATACTTTTTGAGTTATCTCTTCAGCACACCTGAGAAGATAACTCAAAAAAGTCTCTACATTATCTTTAAAAGTAGTGTGCCAGTTTACTCCACATTAGGATACAAAGAATGTCTCCGAGATAATAGAAAATACATACTTACGCAAATAAGCTAATGAAAGAGTCATGACATATACAGGGTGTTGTTTAAACTTTGAACATTAAACCCTTTAAACTTTGTGAACTGGACTTGTAATGCTTTTAATAATAATCATAAAATTTTATAACGTCAATTCCGGCTAACTTGTTTACTATCAGCTATCTGCCAATCCATCAATGTGATGATATAACCACAAGTGCAAATCAGTCTGCAATCAGGTGCAATACCTTATCGCTGCCGATTCATGTGCAAATGGACAAAAACAAGCTGCTCTAATTGTTTACTTAGTAAGATTCACCACTCTTCAGCATCCTCCTACCTTTAAAAATAGCTGTTTTTAATATTGCCCCACAAAGTAAAAGAAATAAATGAAATCACTGCTGCCCTTATGTTGTCACTATTTGCAATACGATGATTCTCCTCCAGTTTTATATAAATTTCCAGCAACCGTTTTCTTATTCATTTCATATTATATTCTCAGAGAGTGTAGACTTTTTAATAACTAGATTAGAATAGAAACTTATTGTACACCTAATTCTCACCTGGAAAGGGGTAAAAAAGGTATGTCTGTTTATATGTATGCCTTTATTTTTTGGATTAATGTTGTTTATTCATGTCTTTAGTTTTTTGCAACTCTTGTCAACCCTTCCCATTATATTTTATTAGCTATATGTCATATGTTAATCAAGTTTTAAAAACTTTTAGTTTCACAGCGCTAAGATGTAAATATACCACAACAAATACATCTATACATCTGTGCGGAACTTCATTACTAATTCCGGGAGGGCAGTTACAGGACTTGAAGAATTTAAACTTGAACTGCATATACTTTGAGATTAGTTGAGTTGAACCACTCTGCCTCATATTTACAATTTCTTTAATTAACCCTGTTGAGCGATATTAAATTACATAGAGTATAATTTTAAATAGCAGCATACTAGTCTATAAGTACAAAATTCTACTTATTAAACAGTTATGACACTTCTTTCACAACACCTAGCTATTACCATTTAATGCTGGCTAGTATTATTAAATCAGTAAAAATAGTTGTCTGCTCTCACCTTCTATAGTGATGTTGGAGGAAGCAACTCCATAAAAGTTTTCTGCATGACACGAGTATATGGCAGTATAATCTGATGCTATTACTCCTTTCACTAAGACTAGCTTGGTAATGACCCTTCCAAGTGCTGCATGCATGCTACCAGTTATGTACCTACATAAGATGATACATATTCTTTGCTCTACCAAACTATAAAGTCCAACATAGCCGCCAGTTAGTGGATACACCCCATGAAACTAAACCAAAGGAATCTGAACGCAACTCAATTTTAATGCTGTCAAAGAAGGAAGTTGCAATCATCAGTGTGACGCTTTTTCTATTATACACACATTGCTCAACATGGCCGCCAATTAGTGCAGTCAGCATGGCTTCGTCATAAAGCCATGTTGGTTATGCTAATTGGCAGCCATGTTGGTTATGCTAATTGGCAGCCATGTTGGTTATGCTAATTGGCAGCCATGTTGGTTATGCTAATTGGCAGCCATATTGAACACGAACAGTTAAAGCTTTAAACCTTGGGAGTCCAATTTGAGAGTTAGTTTTAGGAAAAACCTTTTTGACTACTAAAACCTTTGGTTTGGATCACATCTTAACAACTGGTTACATATTTATCAGCCTATAAGATTGGAGGGAGTTGTCAGACCCTGAGGACTGCAATAAAAGCACTGCTAATTGATAGTTAGTACGCCAAGAAAGGGTATGAGGAATGAGCAATACTGCTCAAGCTCTTTATGAAAAAGCATAACTAGAGTGTATTTTTATTGATGTATGTCTAATACTAGGTTTATCTGCTCATGAAGTTTAACAGGTGAACACAACTACTATCATGTTTTGTGAAATTTGAAAAACCACCATAATAGTATTTTGAAACTTGCAAAATGCCAACCCATTTTTAAAATTTAAGCTAGAAATTTGTTTCATGCTGTAAAGGCAACCATAGTCATACGTGTGCAAGATATAAAAACTAGTATTCAGTGATGTATAAAACATTCTCACTATCAAACAACTAAGATACCTTCCATTGTCAGGTGTAATCATCTCTCCATTTCTCATCCACCAAAAGTTGGTAGCCAAGGGAGATGACTCTATAGTACATGTGAGTTTAGTCTGGTATCCAACCATTTGGTATATGTGGCTAGTAGTGGGACGAACACTTGGCCTTCCTTAAAACAACAAATCATCAATGCTGTTATTGCAAAATATTGTTAAAAGAAGTATATTTACAGAGGCTATTAAAAATTACATACTACTATATTACAGATCCATTGCAAATTGATGTATTTCTCTGCTTTAATTAACGGGTCTTTATAGCATTGTGATGATTAAATTTTATAGAAAAACTGCTCATACAATTGCCAGATGTATTCTTTAAAAACTGGTTTTGCTGAAAGGTAACTTTGAATAGTGTTAGCTGCTATCAGCAGTTATCAGTTTACACTTATCATTAGCCAAATGCGCGACATTGCCCAGGTAATAAAATTATTACCTAATGAATTTGAGTAACTTACTTGGAAAGCTAGATCTTCACTAAAATATTTACTAAAACAATACCTATGTTTTAGGTCAGCTTAACAATCGTTACGCGTAACGGTTAGCAGTACTAGTTAATAGCCTCAAGCAAAAGCTTTAGACATGAGTATCTTAACCAATGTAATGACTATTAGCATGGTGGAATTGGTATACTCCATGTAGTTTAATGGTTATGTTTGTCGCCTCTGGATCCAGAGGTCCTGAGATCAAACCCGACGCTGTGCAAATTTTTCATTGCTAGGTGTTAATTGCTATAACTGGACACAAGGTTTAACAAAAGATATTTGTATGTAAAGCATGATAATGTTACACATGAGCTGAATCTTGAAAACTGAAGCTGAATTAGCTGCCTTATCACATCATGAGACGTAAGAAAACACCGTCGGACACTGTTAAAAATGACTACCAATGTTCTTATAGTTAGTGTAGGTTGCTATGGATACCTTAGCCATTTGATTATAAAAGAGGTCAACTTGGTGAAAAGCTTTCCTGGACTGGAATCCTAGAAGAATTTATAAAATGCTATTAATATAGACAAGAGACATAAAACCATACCTCTTAGTTTTATCCTTAATTGAATCTCAATACATAAGCTCTGATTATCTCATCTATTGATAATCTGATTAATGGGGTTGAAGTGCAATGAAGAGAAGATAACAATAAGAATGATTCAAGCTTTCACTCATTAGATCTGCAACTTCACCTATTTTTATCTTATACAAATATGTATACAACCATTTTACAGGTTTCATGAACTTCAAGAAAACAAGTTGCCTACATAAAGTAGAACGATTACGTAACCAGTTTTAACTAGGTTCAACATTCATCACTTTTTATCAGTACATATCTTTGTTTCATATCTGACTATGGTTATATCTTTCTCTACCAAGTTTGAACTCATAGTATTGTCAAAACTAAAAAACTATGAGTGACATGTAAATTATCCTACTTTTATAAACATGTATTAAAATGTTGTTTGATTACGCAAATAAAAAGCAGATGTAACTGTGACAAAAAATCAAAAAAAGCAAAAAACTTGTATATAAAAAGCTGTGATGTAACAAACACAAACATACACTTGAAAGCAAATGTTTCCATGTTTTATGTATAGGCAATAACCAGTTTGCAAAATCTTGATAATACCAGATCTATTCTATTGGACAGATGCCAGGTGTCACATGTTCAACTGTCGACAATTACTTATATTCCTATCTCTCCAGTCATCTCTCATGCAACCACTCAAAGCTCAACAATAGACAATTTATTTGCTAGAAGTCTCCAACTTACAAGATCAAAGTCAAAAATAAAATTGTGTTTGCCTTCCAACAAATGCGCAATCGCTGAACACACCCAACATAACACCAAATATTTGCAGCGGTACCTCGGTATCTACTGGCAACTGTGGACTCCTCTAAAACTGAACCATGGAGAGAGGTGACTTCCTAGAAACTAAACACTAAGACTTTATTAAAAGATTAGTTCATGTCCAGTGAGTGTTTCTAGTACCTGAGCAGAAAGTTTGTCACAATGGTTGAGCTAAACAAAAGACAAATGAACTTTTTCCTTTGATGGAGTTTTGAATTATGTGCCTAAAATTAGCCCAGCTCTATATATGCACCGAGTTCTTTTATGTTATCAGAATTTTTGGGATTTGATTAGCATCAAGCATGGTCAGTTTGGTGCAGAACCATTAACACCAATAAATTCCCTTTATTATTATTATTATTATTATTACTATAAATATGATTATTATTGTCCTTGTTGATTTCCTCAGCTCTTCAGCCGGTGATACGTTGGTATCAGGCTAGGGCTCTTTACCTTGACTATCCAACACCTTTCTCAGTATCTTCACCATTATCACTGTTATTACTATTATTATTATTACTATTATTATTATCACGCATGAAACTACAGTAACTATCATTTTTAATTAATCTTTCCTTTCCAGATATTGTGGATTAATGGTATCAAGTACAATTCTACACTTTTCTTAAAAAATAAAGGTGTACTGTTAAAAAAGAGTTTTTAATGTTCGAGTCATATCTGACAACAATGTTATGGTACCATCTTCAAAGAAAGGCTGACAGCAAAAAATATTGAGAATTTTCAAAAAGAATAGTAATCAGGCAACATCGTAACATAATAAACAGATCAGGGTAATAGATTACTAGGGTATTAATATACATTTGTCAATGTCATTTTTGGTGGTCGTTCAACATCGATTTTATTTTTACACTTTGTAAAGGTAATGCCATTTTTTTACAACCGTAGCTTATTGTGTAATTTATCATGGAACTCTTTCTATGGTTACGCAGTCGGAGTCAAGAAAAGTCTCAGCTGACTTGAATGAGATTATCTATTATTCAATTTGCTATCTTATGCAAATAAAACGTAACAATTTTGCAATTTTGTCAGATTAAACAGCAATGTCAAGTGGGTCACACGTGGCTCAAGTATAAACAATATACTTGACTGAGTTCTATCCACGGTAGAAAAAACAGTCCTGCAAACCAGATTTGAATCGGTGACCTAAGGATTCCTTTATTGGTATGAAAACTGATCTGATTAAATTAAAATTAATTTTAATATTGGTCATGTAGCCTAAGTTCTTATGGTTATGTTTGTGACCAGCCCGCCAGTATCAGTATATCCATTCAGTTCATTGTTTAATCATAGCCTAATGTCATAAAGTTATGTTTGTCTAAACTGACTGAATAGTGTGACCAGCCCAAGCTGTATTAGAATATCATTTCACTCATGCACACTTCATCGCTTAATTATGCTTAAAACTAATTTGATGAGCTGATATTGGCTAACCGTGAATTCGATAGCTTTCCCGGAAAAATCATTAAATTTTTTAAGCTTACAAAAGAGATTAAATGTAATCACCCAGTAAGTTCGAAGTTTACCGTATTAAACTTTACAGCAGAAACTATATTATAGATATATTAATCTTTTTTTTATCATCTTTACTATGATAAGGGCCGGGACCATCTATCTGAAGCCACTCTTGAATGTTAAGAAAAAAGATTGTTTTCAGCGAGATTCGAACTCATGACTTTCAACTTGGTAGACCAACACTGTCACTCCTGCACTGATTAACCTGTTCAGGATGTAGAATAATTGCACAGACATTTATTCTCTGTGCTTTATCAGCACACCTGATGATCTCTCATGGCACTCATGACACTCATGGCAAGGGTACTAGTATATAAAATAGGGCATGTAACTAATGCCAGGACACTTGTACTTATAATATAAAAAATACTACAACAACCAGCTGTAATAAATCTTCTCTGTTTGTTTTGCCGATATCTAATGCTATGTTTTTGGTTTTACACTGTCCAACTGAGCAGGCGTGTTTTAATAAATAATAAACTTATGCGTAATACAAAACACAGATGTATCATCAAACTCAATTCTTCGCAAAAAATTTTAATGCTCTTGTACCATAACAAAAGTTAAATTATAAAATGCATTTTGTTGTTTTCTTAAATAACTTTTCCTTGAAAGATTGATTTCATTACAGCCATCAATCATTGCAAGTATCAGCAGTAACGCTGATGAAAGAGATTTGATGAGCTGATGTAACCTCCGCTCGTGATTTTAATTTGCAAAAGGAATTGTTATTCTGTCAGAGCTAACCAGCTGTTTATATTTATAATATATTGCTTTGATTCTGACCAACATAATCATAACAACTCACGCTTCAATGGTTGATCCTTCATGGCAATACTCACCGCATGTAAACACATAAACTATAAAAACTTGAAAGATGTTTTTGTATGACAATTATGCTCTCACAGTTTCAACTTTTATGAAGCCTAGTCTTGTATAATTCCCTAATCTTTGAGCCTACTAACAACTTTCCATCAACTGTAGAAGCACGTAAATTACTACAGTTCCTGTTGAACTGAATAACATTGTGAAGCACATGGCTTGCAAAGAAGAAAACAGATACGAAACTCAAAGAGAGTAAATAGTGTTTTTGACACTATTTCAAAGATGTGACATTTTAGAGATATCGGAAGAAACAGTCTAATGATTGCATCACACTGAGTCAGATAGAGTGTATATTTGTTATAAATAGAAAAACAACAAGTTTTACTTTGAAGCTCTTGTTGGTACGGAAAATAACCTCTCTAACTTTGTTTATTTTCAATCCATCATCACTAAGAATTTCAATCAGTGTGTCACTAAAAACTACTGTTCTGTCAGCAGCCATTCATCATTTCGTGGTCAATTGAAAACAGCACACGCAAAATCTCCTTATTTTTGCTGGTCTGGAAGTTCACAGACATGATTAAAAATCATGATTGACTTGAAGCACTGTACATCTTATCTTTACAGTTCTTTGGTTTCTCATGCAGTGATTGATGCTAGAAGCAACCAATCTTTGAAACTTCGAAACGCAGTATTGCAGAGAATTTTCAAATCTCACTAGCATTTTTATAATAGCTAATAGTAAAAAAAGTTGAATTACCATTAAAATACAACTACTTTGAACTGCAATAAATAACTGTTTTGCAGAGTTTTTCTTTGAAGTTGTTGGGCAAAACATTTCTGTCAAGGACCAACTTTGTCAACAAATATTAAAGCTAACTTTCAAGTACAGATTTTGAGGTGGATGGTAACAGAACTGTTTGATATTATGTTTAGAGACATGGTTTAGCTAAATGCTGCCTACGAGCTGCTTTGACAAGCTAAATAAACCTTTATCAGAATGAGAAGTGAAAGAGAGTAGGAAGTATCACCAATAATTTATATACCTAGTGTTAAAATTAAAGAATATTTTCACTCTGTTCATACGGGTATGAGAAGAGAGGTACAATAATAATGGGTGATTCTAGTGTTTGTATTGAGTTAAAATTGCTTTCATAGATTTGTTAGGTAAAGTTTTTCAAAATTTCAAATTTTGTAAAACTTACCTAAGCAGTCAACTGAGATTGTTCGAATAGCCTTTCCATACACATTCGATGCAGTGCAAATATACAGACCTTTTACTTCTTGATCACAACTCGCTATTGTGAGACTTTTATTCTGTAAAATATAATATAAATTTATATAATATAATTTCAGCTGCTTGATTACATCTCAGGCCCTTTATGACAGTCTGGGAAATCAATCAACGACAAAATCAGACTTCAATTTACAATTAGAAACTCTATAACCTGCAGAAATTCAGACCCTTTTCATAAATAGGTTAAATGGCTGGTGACGATATGTTTGTAGAAATCTGTTTTTGTCAAGCTGAATGTCAAATAGTAGAAAATTTTACATTGTGGTTACCATCATGAGCATTGAGAGAAACCAGGTAAATGCTAATTTAGTCTTTTTTCCGAAAACCGGACAGCCGTTTATCACGCCAAAAAATATTTAACAATAGAGGGCAACCCCATGCACGTATTAATAGATAAACATGAATCAGAGAGAGTACGCAGTCTATAGCATGCAATCAGACAGATTTTGCTAAAAGTGGTAATCAAATAATTCTAATAAATTTATGGCCATATAATAATGGACTTGCTGAAGAATCAATCAAAGCTCTTATTTTTAGTGTTTTATTTTAAAAAGATAATTTTATTGCGGTGATCTATATACATCTAACCATTTGTTGATCTGTTATTCGTATGTCCAGTTATAACAATAAAGTTATAGAAATGAAAAAACTGCTTCCTACTGAAATTGAACTTCAAAGCACCAGTTTTGCAGACAAGCACCCTTACCACTGTGCCACACGGTCACCTTCCCATACTATGGAATAATTGTTGACATACTTATTACATCTCACAGTCTTTAATGGCGATTGGTTAAATAGCAATGCTTCAGCTAGCTCGCTTGAACTAGAAAAAAGATATGTGCCCAGACTTCCCCAAAATGCTATAAATATGTATATATAGCATAAACTTAATTAAACTTATAGCATACACAAAAATAAACAAACACCTTCATTTAAAAATTAGAATAGTAAATGTTGTATATGTATTAAAAATAAACTTTCTGTGCAAAACCTTTTTATCACCTGTGTCACGTCGGGCATTCAGAGCTAGTCAACTAATAAGGGCTCAACAGGAAGTGTATGCGGCGTCATTTTACCATGAACAGTGGTGAGTTTCACTTTTAAACATGTTTAACAGCAGTATTTTCATTCTTTGATTTTCTGTATCATACACTATGTTAATAAAGCACAATTTGTCATTGCTTGTGTTCGTGTGCGTGTACGTGTGTGTATGCATGTGCGTGTGTCAGTATGTCCAAATGCTATGCATTTCCCCATTTTGAAATTATGATGCTGTTTTAGTCAATAAGATAATAATATGTATTTTATTAAAGAAAGAAGTATACAAAAATACTTACTAGCTTATGATATCCAACGTCTGGAATAACTCTAGCCCCGGCTCTTTGCCACATGACGAGTGGCTCTGGTGTACCCGATGCTAGACAATCCAGTGTAACAGAATCACCCTCACGAGCCACTAGATCTGAAGTTGTTTCCATGTTGTCTATCACTGGCTTTTCTATGAAAAGTAGGAAATGAATGCCAATAATTCTTAGAGATGGAATTATATGAGTATTTTCTATTTTTATGCAGCTAAACAAGCCAATTGCAATCACAAGAAAAAACATTTGCTATCTAAGGCAGCATTTATATTATTACTTTATTAACATATGCAGAGGTCTATAGTAGCCTGTAACAAAGCAATTACTCAAAGGAACACGGCTCTTAAATTTTTAGGTTTTAATTGCTCAATCTTTTGACTTTAACTTATTTAGGAAAACAAAATTTTAGTGTGCTAAACTTCTGCTTTTTTTTCAGTAATCAAAAAGGAACAACAAATAGGGAATTTTTCAGCAAAGACGTCATTTTTCAAAATAAGGCAGCATCTTTCAGCTTTGGCTTCAAGCGAAAAATATTATATTTGTGATTGAGGCTGACTTTAAACTCAGTACAAGCATTTCTCACTAAGCTAGCTAGATGATTGCTTGTCAGAGGGCAGTCTAATCTGTATTGTTAATTTGGCAGAGAGAGCATCATGATCTTTATATAATTGCCTCAAAAAATTGAGTAATCCAAAAAGAATACAACACACAGCTATGATTGTTAAAAATGAAGGAAGAATTGAACACAGCAACAAAGTAAAAAACTGTCACACTGTACTAAATGATAAATATTCAAAAACAAACCTGCAAGGTTTATCATAGACATAAATCAGAGAGAAGGAGCTGCATAAACACAACTAATTGATATTTTAATTAAGGAGGAGGTACACATCTCATAACATAAACTACAGTCAAAAGTTGTCATACGAGTGCTCAACATATGATAACTTTGAAATACAATCGAAATTTCGCTGAACCTTTTGCTTTAAGGTATGAGACACATTTGAAATGCGAGCATATGAGGCGGTTCTTTATACGGCCGTTATATTAGGTTACGTTTATATTTGGTCTTTCTTGCTAGATCAGTTTGAAAACGTTTTAAAAAGGCCAGCTAAAAGTAATAGCAAAGCGGGGCAAAAAGGGCCACGCTGTAAGAGGATACTAAAAATTAAAATTAAGTTTAGTGTACAATTAAAATTTATTTTTAAGTGTTTGTTTAGTAACCTAAATTCATTAAGGTCTAAGTTAAGGTGTATGTTAAGTTGAGTTGTCACAAAAGTGTAGCGTATCGAGCATGTTGCTGTCAAGTTTCTCTCACACGGCCGTTAGAGGCTACATCTGTCTTGGAAGTAAAAACTCCACCAGTACTGAACATAATAATGTTATATTTTATTGCAGATCATTACTACTAGCTAGGTATTCGTTACTTTGTGAGTGTAAGTGGTAAGTTCAAACAATTAAAAACATATTTTTTATCATATTATCCTATTTTAGGTGCTTTTTTAGAAAGTTCGAATGGATTCATTTGTATTTAATTACTTTATATAAAAGATATTGCTTTGAGATACAAGAGAATTGACATACGAGCTCAGTTCTGGGACGCATTAAGCTCGTACAGCGAAGCACAAATGTAACATAAAAATTAATAAAGTTCTATAAAAGTATAAAATAACTCTTGGGATACCATGTTAAATAGGTATTCTAAGTAGGAGGAGACAACTTACATAACAAAAGAAAAGAAGATAACTCACGATATACCACCACATGAATGTAGTCTTCCGTCCGGGCATATATCCGTGTTCTAATTGAACAGAAATAGGTGCCGGCTTGAGTGGGCTGAATGTCATATATATACAATATATACATCTCGGCACCCTCCTGACGCATCCCATAATCCCTTGTGTACTTAACCTTGTCACGAGAAGAAATACCTGAATAGGTTGTGCACCTACCAACTGAGTTGAAGCGTTTGCACCGTTCCCACTTGACCTAGAAAACCGAAGTCTGGAAAACTATAAAACAGTTTAGCTATAATCAGTGTAACGCTTTGAAACTGTTTTAGTAATTCATACAATTTACTGCAGGTTTGTAAATTCTAAATTTAAAAAATATTACACAGTAGTAGGAGACAACTTACATAATACCGCACGTATTTAGGCTGAGTATTTCGAAAGAAAATGAGATAACTCACGATATACCAATACGTGAATGTAATCCTCTGTCCACGCATATAACTGAGCCAAAATCAAAATATGAGCCATATTTTGATTAACATAACACAATTTACTAGGTTTCTTTCTTTTCAACAGAAAAATTAAAAAATTTATTTTGAATAAAAAGACATTTACGTGTTTGGTAGGCCACATCATCTGCTGGTACTTAACCTTAGAGAGCAGATGTCTGCTGAGTTCCTTTAGTCAGTCCTAATTTAGCTGTCTCCTATTTTCAATAAGTGATTCAGTTCAACTAACTTTTTAATCAAATTTTAGGTTAAAAATTACTACTAATGTCTAAATTCCTTTGCCTATGTCAACTATTTTCTATATGCTCATAAAACTCTGATCATGTAAACTTGCTTGATACTGTCACACTGAAGAACTAACATACACTGTAGGTAGTATTTAAAGTGCTTCATAAAATATTGCTCTGTGTTGGACTAGAACTCATGTCAGTCTGCTTAGTAAACCAACACTTTATTATCTGCACTACTCAACCACCCTAACATGTCATGAGAATAATCTGTACTATAATAAGAGCAAAGAGGAAAGAGTTATAAGAAAATACTGCCAGAGCTGCATGTGCTATCTACGACTCATTTAATGTGAAAAAGCAGACAACTTCAAACTGCTAAACTAGATTGGCAAATTTAGAACTTTCGTTTTCCATATAAATGCGTCACGATCTATCCTATTAGAAACTCAAAAATGCATTAAAGATAATTAAGATAATTGTCTCAATAAATAAAAGTGTTCAGGGATTGTTGTTGTGAAAATAATGTAACAATTTGCGTTGAAAATTAACATGTTTGCTGCAGGCTATCTGATTGGAAATAAGGAAATCCCAGCAATTCCGAGTCTTCTGCTAGTCCATTCAAAAGGTGATTGTCTAGTATCTGTGCATAAGTCTGTTTCAGAGAAGTCAAAAGGGTCAGCAATTGACGATGTTGAGCTATTTGTTAAAGACAGTGATCTACACTACTGATGGTAAACAGTATAATGTACAACCTGATTGAAATAATTTAGAGAAATATGAGCAACTGACATTTTAACATCACTATCAGTCAGTCCGGTGTGCCGTAAGAGATAGTCAGGTGGGCTGATAAAGCACAAAGATTAAACACGTGCACTATTAGTTTAACAAACGGTTGATTGATGCAGGCACCAGTGTTGGTCTACCAATCTGAATGTAGTGGGATCGAATCCCGCTGCATTCAGATTAGTTTTAGATTCACATTAGAACTCTTTGCTGAAAAACTAAAATTTCTATTAACAACATTGTCACTCATTGTAAACTTAGTCAATAGCCGTAAAATATATAAAAGTTTACAAATCTCTTCTTAGATGTTGCTCCTTAATGGATGACAAAATAATCGCAGCTGTTTGATTCAGTCAGACATTTAGTTAACTGTATGAAGCAACAAGTATGATGAAATGGTACCTCAAAGAACTGAGTGAGTCAAACCAAGGCATAAGTGTGACAGCTTTTATTTATCTGTTGAGCCCTGATAAACTGTGATAACACAAAAGAATAAAAGTCTTTCTGCTTGGTTCACCTTAGTTACTGTTTACATGCAAAACTGCCAGGAAACTGACAGAGAAGCTATGTGAACTTTAGGGTACAAGACAGGATTGTAAGACAGAGTAAAACTTTTTTGCCAAACCTTAATAAATAAGAACGATGCATTAGCAAGTACGCCTAGTGTAATCAATGTGGAAGACTATCATTCATAGCAAAAGCTGAATATAGTACACCCTCACATATTTTTATTCCATAGAAAACTGGTAACAATAAAGCTACCCTACTGATAGAACTAAACTATTAGTATAGTTACACTAATAATAGAGTTACACCAATAATAGAGTTACACTGATAGTAGAGTTATACTATGATTAGAACTACGCCATCCATAGAGTTACACTATAAGTAGAGTTACACTAGAATTAGAATTACGCTATCAATAGAGTTACACCATTAGTAGAGCTACACTATCAATAGAGTTACACTATGATTAGAATTACACTATCAATAGAGTTACACCATTAGTAGAGCTACACTATTAATAGAGTTACACCATTAGTAGAGCTACACTATATGTAGAGCTACACCATAAGTAGAGCTACACTATCAACAGAGTTACACCATTAGTAGAACTACACTATTAATAGAGTTATATTATTATTAGTTCAAATAAAAGCATATTATTGTCTTGTTCTTCTAGGTATAATTGATCTATAAAAAAAACACTCATACCTTGAGCTTCCTGGGAACATTCTCTACTTCACACTCAAGCATTACGGAGTCTCCAGCTTCTGCTGTGATAGTCCTTCCAGAACCCTTTACAATGGGCCAAGGATCTAACCCTGTTGCTGCAGACATAAAACCATATACTTTACTCCGTGTTGACAGACTATGGCTTTGTGAAAAACTTTTAAAACTTATCTAGTTTTTTATAAGTGTCTCCGAGGCAACAAAGCAAGGTAAAAAAGTAAAGCTTACATAAATAGAGATTACATTACAAAAATTTCAATCAAATAATTGAGTTATTGACATATTTGCCTTTTCTTGAGTACAATTTTTTCAGGCATAAGGTGACAACTTTCACGCCAAAACAATCTAGATCATTTAATCTGCGCAAAATGGGTTAAAAATTAACTTGCACAATAATTTAGTACATTTTATTAGTAAATATCGGTATTTTTCTATCGTTTGTAATTATTTCTGATGTTTGAGGTGATCAGACTGTCAGAGTGTTTCAAGATTAAAATCGACAAAACTTGATGCGGTTAAAATGCTCAGATCAAACGAAAGCGTGATTATGATGTCTATAGTTGGTAAGAAACTGACAGAATAAAAATGAGTAATGCTGCCACTTAAACACAATAGCTGATATTCTCTATACTAACAATAACAAATAGTGATGTCATTTCGCACAAATTTTATTCTGAGCGTTTCAACTGCGATCATGTTTTGTCGATTTTAATCTTAAAATAACTTGGCAGTCAGACGACCTCAATTATCAAAAACAAACAGAAATGATAGAAAATAGCAAAACCTTCTGATAAAATCTACTAAAATTTTGTACAAGTTTATTTTTAAGGATGGATTTCTAGAATGACAACTGATGATAGCATGAATGGCATCTGAACCTAAAATTGCTATTTGCACCAAATTACTAATATAGATTAAACTACTATTAACACACCAAATAAGAATCTGCTGAAATCAAAAACTCAGGTTACCAAAATCTTACAGATAGCATAAAGTTTGAATCTAAAAAAACTTCATAACTTTTATCTTATTTTAAGACCATAGACTGATGTATACTTTTATTGATAAACAAACTAGTAAAAGAACAACTGTTTTGTTAAATATGTTAGAGTCAACTTTTAAATTTAAAAAAAAGAGATATTTGAAAAAATTGAAAGCAACCAGAAATATTTACAAGATCGCACACAATCTCATACTCCTTGCAGAACTGCAAAAATAGTAAACCTCTGACAGGAATGATGATGTCACTTCTCATGAAATGTAAAGCTAGCAGTGTGAATAGTTACTTAGAAGTTGCTTCTCTCTAGACCTGTCTCACTCCTAGACACAAGACACTGTGAATATATGGGTAAGACAACTACTCATGTCTCAATTCTAGTCACGAAACTCAAATTTAATCTTAAATAGAGTTTATATAGTTTATTAATTTTAATTTGATTTACTTTACTAATACATGTATTAATTCAATATTAGTTTAGACAGAAAACTGCATTGCATTGATGTCTGTATATATTTAGTGTTTCAATTGTTAAAATCAGCTTAGACATCTATTGACTTTAACTATCATTCCAGAGTTGACAAACATGAGAGATCAATGAACATCAGTTCAGTGCTGGTAGCATTAGTGGTTTGATTATGTTTTAGGATCTACCACTTTTTTGACAACCTGCCAACGTTATACAACTTAATAAAACCTCATGTTTAAAGCGATAAACTTACCAAAGCAATTCCAAAATGCTGCCACCACTGAGAAAGATACGAATAGCTGCCAGCTGAGACACATCCTGTAGTTATTGCTATTTTCCTTCAGAAAATGTGTCCGCGTTGCAGGGAGTCCATTTATATATCAGCAGAATTAAACATTAATCATAGTTATTAACATCTGCGCTCGTGTGACGGCTCACTTTCTGAATGGCACGATAAGTTCATCTGGTATCGTATGATGATAATCATGGCAAGAAAATAATAATCCAGCTTAGACTAGAGAACATGTATAATATTAGGGTTCACTAAAGAGAAATATGCTTTTTGTTCCGTCGTAGCATTAATTAGAAATGCTTGTTACATCGAGGAATGTCATCACACTTACCTGATATAGTGACATCTTGGGTATTTTGTTAGCGTAGGAAACCATTGGAATTTAAAGTCATGAAGAAACAGAACCAAAATACACAAATATCTGCATGAGGAAGAGGAAAAGCAGCTTTTGATACTTTGAATAGCTGAGTTGAAAAATAGCAACATTAATAAAGAACGTAACAAGATGATTTACTAGTCATATGAGACATTCCAACTTATCACATCTCAGTTTGGTAGCCTTAATGGAAAAAGAACATTTTTTATCTATACCCAGCTGCTAAAAAGCAACATTATTTTTTATATAAAATTTTCATAAATTATTTTTAAATCTTGCCACAATTTATTTGTACCACCCAAACCATCATCAAAACCTAATTTCTGTCACCACCTCCACGTTCATAAACGTTGCAAATATATCACCGCAGCTACCTCCATCATCCAACCGCCCACCACAACAACTAACATCACCAGCGCTACTAGCTAAAGTTGACCGTGCAGCTATAAGTATTTTATAAACAGCCTCTGATAGCAGTATCAATCACTTTCCATAAAAGAGCCTCACCCTATCCCTATATCATATTCTCCTATCAGCAGTGAAGATTGGAAACCAAGCTAGAACAAACGCAAACGAAATTGTGCTATCAAACATGTAAGATTAATTTCATGTCTAATGTATCTGAATATACAAATCTCAATGTTTGTAGTTATGTAATCGCTATAGTGATGAAAATCAAAAAATGAAAATTTGCATCACGGAAGATTTGATCTCGGAAGCTCCCATTCACAAGGTGACAAGCTAATCAATTAAGCTACACCGAATGAAATGGATTCTTTGGGTGATATGAGTCATTATCTGGGTTAAAATACGCTTAATGACTCTGCGTTATACACAACATAACTAGAGCTTGCTCTCACAGCTCTTATTAGTAACTTTAGCAATATACTAGCTTACTCAAACTAGCCAATGACAACTTCATTACCTGCCACTGTTTATAAGCTGTTTTTAATACCTGTGCAATGCAGGGCATTTGTCTAGTGTATAATATAAATATCCACTATATTTACTACAATGTTTAACAAAACGATAATTGATGTCACTTGACCTCATTTGGTATCAAACACCAAACTGGTATACATCCTAGTCATATCGCTCACAGGAACCTAGATGATAAATAAAAAACAAACGACTTCCCTAACATGCCATGAAAGAAAAAATCTGAAAAAATTAGATTAACAATGCTCCATCTTTTGAAAAAACCAACTGAAGAACTCACAGCCCTCCCACTAAAATAAATGAACATGAGCATGGGCAAACAACTCCAAGCATTTTACTTTGTAACCACTGAGTGCCTCATATGTAGTCCATTGATTAATTACAAAGCAAAAAATATGTTTGTGTTAAAGTTCAATTTATTTAACTTTTTATCCATTTGCTCAAAATATGGATTCGCCTCCGTTTTCTGTCGCCGAGGCATTAACCTGCTCAATTACAGATAACTACACATTTCTGTAGAATTTAAAACATTCCTAAAGAAGACACCTGTACCATTGTAGCAGTATTCTATATAAGTTGCATGGTCTTTGTTGTAGTGCTCAAAGTGACAGCATTACAATGATGATGAAATAGACGTGTAAAGACAATATACATGGTTTTATTGAATGAGTGAAGTATGTTTGTGAAAATAGTTTGATGAATGAGGTTGCATAAAAGTGTAAACAGATGCCAACTTGTTCAATTACGTCCCATTTGAGCCGTTTTGGAAAGGGATTCCAATCTACAGCAGTTTCGTGATGGCGGCGAATAACTGTTCGTTTTTTAGCTTTTAAGAGCTTGTAATCAAATGTTCACATATTTGCACCTACAATACAGCAGAGTAAGACATGGCGAACCTTTGAATACCGAATAACTGTAATGTGAATTTTGTTGCAAGCCAACCTTCAAATAACAGGCTACAATGTGGAGGTTTTCATTGTGTTCACCTAAAGGCTAAGTAAATACTCTAAATAGAGACTGAATAGTATGAGTGTAAGTTGTGATAGCCATAAGTAGCATAGGCAATTTAGTCATAAGTTCACATGCATATGCTCCATGCTCTTTGCCAAGTCAGAAATATTTAGCTTCAAAACCCATCTGTTTTTTGAGATCCAGTCTTTTAAGCAACACAAAACCGTGCTTTCACATGTAAAACAAACAATTGCTGTCAATGAACGCATTCATGAATTGGTGTTGTGAAAGAAATGTAACAATTTGCGTTGAAAATCTACACGCGTTCTGTGGGCTATCTGATTACAAATAAGAGAAACTACAGGCAACACACTGTTACATTCTAATACTCCAACCATTTTGTAGATACAACTTAGCATAGGTAAGGGTGGAGTGCAGCTATGATGATAAACTAACTACAAACTTGCATGTAGGTTGATGAAAAGGAGAGGAAGTTCATCCTAGCACACAACAGTGCAGATGTTGACACAAAATTCATCAACTAACTATAAAGCATTCATTCTCATAGTAAGATTATTAAACGAATGGATGATGTAGTTATTTATAGAATCATTGCTTGATGGAGAGAATTGACCAATCACCAGGCTACCTGAAGATTTAGGTATAAAATATAAAAAATGCTGATTAGAATCTTTAGTGAATATCGTTCAACCAAAATGCACAGTTACCTAAGAGTCAGAGAAAACATGTCAATTCACTCCCGACTTCAAAGGAAACACTAGAGCAATAATAATTTTTAATCCTATCAGGGTCCTGTCTATGGCTGGGCAAGTATTATAACTACAATGAGGTATTTTTAGAACTTCTAATTTCCGGGCTTGAATCACGAACTCATGATGGAAACACAAAACAAGAAATGTTGTTAACAAATGACTTGTTATTTTAAATGTCGACCACCTGTACAATGTTAACCACATTGCCGATAGTAATTCGTAGTCGCTGATAGCGTGATTTATGTTTATGGTAGTCGCTGCGAGACTACAAATGCCATTTTGTGTGTCTGTTAAAATTTTATGTTAGATGAGCAAATCAAGTCAATCCACACCTGACTTCAAAGGAAACACCAGAGCAATAATAATCTTTAATCTGTCATATCAGAGGCTTGTTTATGGTTGGATAAGGACTATCACTATTGTAAGCTATTTTTAGAACTTTTAATTGTTTCCGCGCTTGAATCACAAACCCTTCATGAAAAAAAATGTACCATCCACGAAGGAGCCATTATCTCAGATGCCTGTGATCCATAAAAGTACACTTGCTTTTGTAACTCTCGCTGCTACTTTACAGCAGTACACCAGAGAGCACAGCATGATCTAGTAGATATTTAACTGTTGCTACAACTACAGGTTTTATCTACTTGTATAGAGCCAATGATGATGATAAAGCAACCAAAAGCACTTCATACTCTGTTTGAAGGGTATTTTTTAAAACAGATTAGGCTATTCTTTCTCTGCTAAGATAATTACTCAAGATAAAGAAACATTAGTTCTACTTCTTCTGGTATCTATGTAACGCTTGATGGAAGAAAACTATTTCCGAGATTTTGTATTAATGCTGTATTGAAATATGGAACCACTAGATCAAGAATGAGCCACAAAATTAATTAAATCTAACATTGGGCTCATGTATGGCAGGAGTTGTCCTTACAATCTATATCAATAAATCCCAGTTTGTCATTGTATTTCTCATTCTGGATAAACACTATGCGCTTACACATTTTTTGCCGATTTGATTCAAACTTCACAGGCATATGGTGAAAGCTGGTGAAATACGTATGCTCCATGCTTTTCACCAGCTTTCAAAAATAATAGGTTTCAAATTTTCATCTGGTACCTGCCAACACTTACACACCACCCTTAAACATTTACCTGCTAGTTACCAGACTTACCACTAGTAAGTTATAAAACTATTAGTTTTGTTGGTACAGACACTTAAACTAATTTCTGTATGCTAACAACACATCGGGTAACAATACAACTTGCACTATTTCTTACACACTATGCAACTAGGAACCCTTCAAATTGATTAAAATTGTTAGTTTCATGCTGAATCTGACAGGGGGATGTATGCCGCAGTGTTGGTAATATTAAAAAATGAAATACAATTTATTGTTGTTATATGAATAGGTTTAGACTGAGTTACTTAAGCTTTTATTCCAACTTTCGGTACTTCTCTGCGCACCTTTTTACACTCACCTCTCAAACTGTGTTTAGTTTGACAGTAAAACTTGTCAATTTCTGAAAACAGAGTTATGAACTTGTTTGTTAGATGGGTAAACAGATCACAGTTACCTTGGAATGAAAAAAAACATCTCAATCCACTCCTGACTTCAAAGGAAACACCGGCGGAATAATAATCACTAATCTGTCATATCAGGGGCCTGTCTATGGCTGAACAAGTATTATAACTACAATGATATGTTTTTAGAACTTCTAATTTCCCGGTTAGAATCCCAAACCCATGATAAAAACACAAAACAAGAAATGTTGTTCCCAGATGAATTGTTATTTTAAATGCGAATAACAAATAAATGCCATTTTGCGTGTCTGTTAAAAATTTTGTAATAGATGGGTGAACAGATCAAAGTACACAGTTACCTTGGAATAAAAAAAACCTTTCAATCTACTCCCGACTTCAAAGGGAACACTGGCGGAATAATAACTACTAATCTGTCTTAACAGGGGCCTGTCTATGGCTGGGCATGTATTATAACTACAATGAGTTGTTTTTAGAACTTCTAATTTCCGGGTTTGAATCATGAACTCCTGATGAAAACACAAAACAAGAAATGTTGTTCACGAATGACTTGTTATTTTAAATGTCAACCACCTGTACAATTTTAACCACATTGGCAATAGTAATTTGCAGTCGCTGATAGCGTGATTTATTTCCATTTATGATAGTTGGTGCAAGACTATAAATGCCATTTTGCGTGTCTGTTAAAATTTTAAGTTAGATGAGCGAATCATCTGCGAGTTGAGTTTATTTTGTCACGACTTACAAACTTCTTTACTCAAACTAATAAGAAGCTTAATAGCAATATTCATGTCAAGTACTGCCCTGGTCTGCCATAAGGAATACAGTTTAACTAAAAGAGTAAGTTTGCAAGGAGTTGATTTAAAGTGCCTAATGAACTAAAGTGTAGCGACGCCCACCAAATTTCAATTTTCACACGGAGTGATCCACTGGCAGGACACCCACTTGGAAGGGATTTACCCGGCAGTTTGCTCATAGAGCGCTATAACTTATGTCATCCTCTGGTGAAAGTAAAAATAAATGCAATAAACTGGAGGTAAATACTCCAACTTCCTACACATATACTTCTGTTGCTCTATAGATGCACAGATTATAGCAGAATTAAACATAATCACAGTATTAACCATCTACCGCAACCAATTTTCATAGTGCGTTATAACATATTACGTGTTATAACATATAACATATTATAACATATATACAAGTATAATATGTTATAGCATATAACATGTAGCGTATATATTACATAATGTATAATATCTATTGCAAAATATATAACATGCAAATTATTATATAATTATTACTTATACATATATATTGTGAGATACACTTTATGTTAATGTATATAGCATAGTACATGTGCCTACATGCATACAAGCAGCGAATAATAACTTTGCTAGCCAATAAAATCATGGCCATTTTATTATCAAGTTTGAGGCTCTGTCCGAACTTAGGTCTTTCACACAACTTCTCCGTTGATGATAACAACATGTGAAACGTGCGATAGGATTAACAACACCTTTCGATATCTTACTAATAAAGCTATATAATATTTTTTAGTATTGAACCTAGGAACATGCTATAACTGGTGGTGCCATGCTGCCTAACAATGTCAAATCATAGCCTGTGTAAAATTAGTAACATTGTACACAAAGGAGCTTTAACTGTAACCCTAGCTGATAGCAAAGTGGCCAGACATTTCTGTGGACCGGTCATGGGGTGATATAACTCACCTGTATTAAAATTAATGACCCATAGCTGATCCTTACATTAAAAAAACTAGAACATTCTATTGCTAGATAATAACCTTTCTTTGCATATACAGATATTATCTAACATATCTAACAGAGTGACCAAAATAAGATGGAAAATAACCAATTTTTTGTAAGTTAAAAAACTCAACAAGCAGCTGATCAGACTGATGCAAAGTAAAACTAACAGTAATGACAAAATTGATAATAAAATTAAAAACTAGGTGACTCCAGCAATAATAATAATTATTATTGTACAATAAAATTAAAAGTGTTTTCACTACTTGTCCGCGCAACCATATTTTAAAATTTTTTGAAATTATTTAGGAAGCTTCCTTGTCAGATAATAAAACATTTGTACCTTAATTTAGTTTATTTTTCAAAAATCCAACAAAAAAACAAACTACCATTTAAACTTAACAAGAATTTAACAGAAGGCGTGTTTTCGTCCCAATACCATGTATTACAATTGTTTACCAACATTTTATGAGCTGCCAAGATATATCATAAACACCAGATCTCGAGCTATCGCAAAATGACAAGAGTTATCCATGCAAGTAATACAAACTATTCATCCTGTAACCATAGTAGGCTGTGAATTCATACATTTTTTACTGATTTCTATACAGAAAAGTTGATAGCTCTGCCATTTTCACAGTTTGTTCCACACTTCTCAGCCATGGGCCACCTCAAAATAATTTAACAACACTTCATGCAAAGTTTAACAGTAAAATGTATGTCCTAGTGATGCCTAAGTATTCAAATAAGAAAACACATGTATAATACTATAGTTATATGAGCAAGTTTGGTCAGATTTATTCAACTTTTTATTTCAGCTTTCGGTAAGCCTCTTTGCTACAGACAAATTTGTAAACTCAGTTCTTAGATTGATTGAGAATTCTAATATTTCATGTCTAGTTGTACTGTAAAACAAATGTTAATTGTTGATTAGGTATTCTAAAGTGTGAAAGTTGAATTTATAATCAGATAAGTAAAATTTTGTTGTGTATTCATTATGTATATATAGCTGAGCTGCACTGATGAGGCTTCAATAGCTGAAACATTACTGTGTGTAGCACGATATATATATATATATATATATATATATATATATATATATATATATATATATATATATATATATATATATATATATATATATAGGCCTATCTATATATATATATAGCATAGTACATATATGTATATATATATAAACGAGACCTGAAACGAGACCTGAAGGACTTCTCCATGCAGCCTGAGACATGGACCTCTGCCTCCAGAGGGTGCCAGAGATTAGGCCTACAAGTGATTTTGCCTACAGGAGATTACGCCTACAAGTGATTTTGCCTACAGGAGATTACGTCTACAAGTGATTTTGCCTACAGGAGATTACGTCTACAAGCTGATAGACTATGCCTACGATCTAGGATATTGCCCCTACTTTAATTCTGTGAATTGTGATGCAGAAAATTACGAATGGCACGATGAATGCATGTTATGAACGTGTGTTGATGTATTTTATTATGTAAATTATTTTTTATATCAAATCCTATAATCATCCATATATCAAATCCTTGCAAATATATAAATTTAATTCGAGTTGATTATTGGGAACCATGGTGATTTAACAGCCGTTTATTTGCAACAAACCGTGTTATTGAAGTTAAAACCACATTTTTATTGAATTATTAAGCAAAAAACAAGCGTTTGTACTTTTGAAGTTGTTACTCTTATACATACAGACACATATCAATAACTGAGTATTTCTATGTTATCAGCAGCCCATCACTAAAAGTGATCAATGGTTGTTGGTCAATATATCATTTCATAACTTTGGAGTTGTTTTTTATCTCCTATTGCATACCATTATGTTTCACTTTTACATGGAGCCTCCCTCACAGCCGGTTGAGATCACCCTTGGGTACATATGCATATATACAGAGTAAATTACAAATACAAGTTATATGATTTACAATAGTGTCATCCATCATAAATGAGCAAAAGAAGGCTCACATAAAAATTTGATTTTTCTGCATATAACCTGTTATTTCACTTTGATACAAAAGAAATTATTTACTAAACAATATTGTTTTAGCAAGAAAAATATGACATATAAAGGAGCCAACTCTAAATTAACAAAAAGACCACAAAACAATTAAGCACGTTTGATAAAATTATGCTAAAGTGGCCATAGCTTCAACCACTTTGTAATGCTGTAATAAATATCTTTGAAATGAAGTAAAAACCCATTTCTCAATCTCCTTGCATGGCTACTATAACTGCTCCTTCTCTTTAGCTTTGCTATATAATAAGCATACATTAAAAGACTATTTCGAAGTGAATATCATTTAGACTTATACAAAATTACTCACTTTTGTATAATTTGGAGGAATTGGGCTAATTTTGTACACACAACAGTTCATATGCTAAGTACACATTATTGCAGTATTTTTACTTGCTGAAGTTTTCCTATTTCATCAATTGAATCAATAGATAGATTATAAGTCTAGGATTGATTCTGCAAAAAAATACAATCATCCAGTTACAGATTTATTTGCTCCATTTTCTCATTCATCACATATAAGCACCACCATGTCAGTGATACATCTTGAAATGGTAGTATCTGTACTTGTACTAGTATTTGTTCAATAACGTATGTATCGTCATATCACCCTATCTTCTGACTGTCATCATTCTTTCTCAATCGACTTTCAATGTTCTACAAAGTAGAGTAGAAGGTCATGAAAAAGCAATATGTTTTTTGAGAATATTAGAAAGTATGATAATGCAATTTACTTTCTCTAGCTCGATACATCAGAAACCCAACACTGAGCGGATAAGAAAATTTGCACAGAGAACAAATGCAAGATTTTTGCCAGATACAGAACAAATCAACTTAAGCTAGGTTATAGGTATAATATTCTAAAATGTTCAAACAGTAATATAATGATTAAACTTTTGCTTCATTTTTGTGAGCCAAAAGCCCTGCTAATCATTGTATGAGCTAGTTTAGCCTGTTTAGACTAGCTTTAAGAAAGGAGTCGTGTGTTCAACAACAGCAAAACTCTAACAGACAACTCCCAAATCGCTTGTTGAGAGAGTCTAGAGCTATTTTTGTGCCTGCTACATATTGCATAAAATGATGCTTGGTAGGCTAAGAAACGAGGTATTAAGGGACTCCATGCGAGTGCCGAGAAAGTGGCCGAAGATGAACTGACAACTTAGCTGATAACACAAAGCCTCAACAGCTACACAAGACAAAGCTCCCATGCTGTAACAAGATTTATGCTCTCTTGAATCTTGAGCCAAAATTTGGCACATGAAATTTAATCCACAAAAGTATTACCATCTTTCTATTGGCAAGTCGTCTTTGCCGATGGATACAAATAACTTTCTCATCTTATATGAGCACCATCTTCAAAGTGTGACTTCTAATCCTTATTTTGTGGTAGAGTTGCAGAATGATCTGAAATTTAATCAACATATTTTTAAAATTGAATCCGAGGAAGAGCAATTAATCGGCATGCTTACAATGGTTCTGAAAGATGCAGATCAAAAGACAAGAAAGATAGCTGATACTTCACGAGTTAGACCTGGTCTTGAGTATGGCTGCATGGTTTGGGACCTTTACCTTACAAAGGATATTACTTTACTAAAGTGAACTCAAAACGCTGCACTGAGATTTTTGTATAGACAAAAAAGCAGAGTTAGTTTTCTTCAACTATGAGAAATTAATTATTTTGAAACCTTGAAAGACAGATGAGTTAAACTTTGTCATAATGTTTTTAGTAAAATTCTGGGTGGTGATATTGACTTATTGATCGGGACCAATATCAATATACCAATATTGACATTGGTCCCATTCGCTACCTGGGACTTGTAATTTAGATGTTGCGTACAAAGCTACATACATGGAAAATGGTAGCGTACAGCCTGCTACACGGTATTGGCGTTTCATAATTTACAGTTTTAGACTAATTGTACTGCTCAGAGGATGAAATTTTTAATGTAATGTTACTTATCACAATTAGCCATCCCAAGGCAAACAGTTTTAACTCATGATTCAACCTTTCGATGAATCAACCTTGCTTGCAACACAAAATAATAAAACCACTACATAATTATATGTAATATATATTATGTACATGTATATGGTATAATATACCAAAGATATAATATTACTACTACTATATATATATTAGCAATGCATAAGACATTGCTAAAACAATGTTTTACAAAGCAAGCTAAAACAAAGCAATGCGTAAAACATTAAAAGTGACCAGAAGAATAGAACAATTTAGTTATAAAACAACTATTTATTTTTTTGTTATTTATTCGCAAATAATCATATTATTTTGTCTCATTCATTTACCCACACTCGTTTGACTATTAAATTACTATAAGCAGACAGACCAATGCCCAATATATCGAAGTATTAATACTAGTTTACCGTTAGTTGCAGACTATTAATTAATTACAAACTATCAATAAATAATAATTCGTAGTACAACGAATGGTACTACCACCCTAAGGTGGTGATGATTTTATCAGACTCAAAGCATCTACCAAAGCTTTGAGATTTTAAGCACACATCTTAGCGTTCTTGTGGCTCCGAACAGCCACCAGTAGTAATAGTAGCAGTGGTAGTAATCGTTAAGAAAGCCAAGAAAGGAAAGGAGATAATAAATTGTTTTTATTTGACACTTCCACGATTTTCGTTCTGATTGATAGATGACTTTAATCAATAGTATGTTTTTCAATCAATGTAAAGTGAAAACACTATTATTGCATTACTTTTTACCATTTTTCTTACATTTTTTCTTCAACAATCAATGGTACGCACCATCTCCATAACTGTAGACGTAATCTCCAGGAAGTGTAGACGTAACCTCCAGGAAGTGTAGACGTAACCTCCAGGAAGTGTAGGCGAAACCTCTTGTAGCCGAATCCTCTTGTAGGCGTAATCTCTGTAACCCCCTCCAGAGACAGACCTAACTGGCGGAGCTCGCTGCATGCTGATGCACAAAAAACACTAGAAAAGCTTAGGCAAGGGACACAAATCCCATTACCAATGAGAGTTAACTTCCTGCCATGAAACAACTAGGTTGCCTCACAGACTTTAAGAAAATCAATGTGCTGGCACCGGAGTGCTCAAATCACAAAAGTGATGAGCTTTGCACAAAGTATATATATATATATATATATATATATATATATATATATATATATATATATATATATATATATATATACTAGCTGCATTACCCGCCTACAGTAACAGATTCACGTGCAGCATAAGGTTTATTGAGAGTTGGCTTTCATACTGTAAAACAACTCTAAATATGCAGTTACATCTCCCTCTCTCCCTCTTTCCCCTCTCTCCCTCTCTCCGTCTCTCCCCTCTCTCTCCCTCTCTCCCCTCTCTCTCTCTCTCTCTCTCCCTCCCTCTTCCCCCTCTCCCTCTCTCTCTCTCTCTCTCTCCCCCCCTCTCCTCCTCGCTCTCCCTCTCTTCCTCTCTCTCTCTCCCCCCTCTCCTCCTCGCTCTCCCTCTCTCTCCCTTTCTCTCCCTCTCTCTCTCTCCCTCTCTCTCTCTCTCTTTCTCTCTCTCTCCCTCTCTCTCTCCCTCTCTCTCTCTCTCTCTCTCCCTTAGTTCAACGCAACACATGCGGATAGACAACATTTTTGGTTTTTCTGTCAGGCGTATGAAGAAACAGTTTTCGGCGTGTGCCTACTTTTGAGCAGGCGACGTATAGCTGGTCATGGCTGATGCAGGGTGACAGTAAGTCGATAGCAGCTGCTCTCTTTCTTTTCACAATAGCGTATCGCAACCCTCGGAGTACTCGTGAAAGTTCTGTAATAGTAAGTTACAGTAGGCCTACTCGTAGCTGGAAAAAAATTAGTAACTCGGCTGCTGAAGGAAATGAACATGACCCACTATCACGAACAGAGGCAAATCCAACGTTATTAAGTAGTGGAGATGTGGCAATTCATAGACAATACAACATCGTATAAGAAACACTTACCTTTTTGATGTGGAAATTTAGTAGGTGAGAAATGCGTTTTTCCAGTGGCTCCAAGAAACAAACGTTTACGTGACCTTCTCGGTACACGTTGGCAGTAAACCTTAATTGCATGTAAGTAACTACTCATTAATTTATTTAATTTAATGAATAGTACATTTGTATAGCTGTATAGACACCTTTGTATAGGCCGCAGAACTCAGGAAAGGTGTTTTTTAACACGGCAGAAAATTTGCCATTTAAAAAGCGTGCTAACCGGGGATTTCAGTTAATGCGCTCGAGCGGTGAAAGAAAAACAACAGAATCGCCACACCTTTATATAAGCCGCTTGGCTCAAATCGTCAGAGAAAAGTAGCGGCTAATAGTCCATATTACGAAATTACGATAATTAGTACTCATATTAATTCGGTTGGCTTCGTTCGACCGAATGGAAAAAGAAAGACCGTTCTATAATTTATTTACCGTTACTACACATATTAATTCAGTTCGCTTCGTACGACCGAAATTCGTACGACGATAAAAGAAAAGACCGCTCTATAAGGCGGACAGACAGATACACAGATAGATAGACAACGATTGCCGTTTATATAGTAGATATATATATATATATATATATATGTATATATATATATATACAGTATATATATTTATATATATATATACAGTATATATATATATACAGTATATAAATATATATATATATGCAGTATATATACAGTATATATATAGTAATATATCTGTTACTTTATTATCAATTTAATTATGTTTAGTGCTACATTCAACTTTTTAACCAGCTTTCAAACTCATTACATGTTTTAGCGTTTCATTTGAGTTGAACAGTACAAGTTAATGGTGGATTCTGGAAAAACTATTGCTTGTATTACAAAACATACAATTAAGAAAAGAGAGCCACTGCAATCTAAAGATATAATTTAGAATATTCTAAAGCGAATAGATAAGTGGTAACTGTAACGAAAAGAGAAACTGTTCACATTACCCACTTCTTCCTTACAAGTTATATTGAGTGCTATACCCGTATTCAAAAAAAGAACAAAACTTTTGTAAAAAAGCTATACAAGTACATGTAGATTTTTTACTGAGTTAATTTGTTATTTGAACGTTACACCGCAAAACATATTGCAAATGCAATAGAATTTTGTAGTGGGTTTTAATCGAAGTTAGAAGGATGGCATTGTCAATAACTTGAAACCCGTTGCATGGGAATAAAATGACCAATTGAGAAGAAATTTTCACTGGGACTTCAATTGCAAATGATACCTTTAACTCCAGAAAAATGGCGCATACCACTTTTTTTCTCTCGCAAGCTGCAGCCCCCTAAAAGAGTGGGTCACTCTTAGAATGTTCAACTTATAGAGTGACCTACTTATAAAGCGTCTGCTCATGAGGGAACTAGCGGGCATAGAGAAAAATATCTTCTCTCACAGCTCCCACCTTGTAAATATCCAATTTGAGTCCTACCCATGATGTCCATATAACAACAGTGGATATAAACAGACAGTTAAATATACATGTAGAAGAAAAACACACCATATGTAGCCTTGGATAAGAACCTTGGGTAAATTACATTCATTCCATCAGTGAGTTACTATGAAGTGAAACAGTTCGAAGCTACCATTTTTTTACAAAATACCCTTAAAGCACATCAATTACATAAGTAATTTTTCAGCTTATTCAGGTTCTTCAATATCTTGGCTTTTAAATGAGCCATTGTTTGACATGGTGAGACAGAAATTGGTTGGTGTTTATAAGATTTCTCCCGAGCTCTACCGAAGAAATGTTCAATGGTATAGGCTCGAAAGTTGTGACGTCACAATTTTCATAGTCAGTTTTGTGTGCTCTTACCGTTTATTTTATTGCTTACCGCTTATATTTATCAACTACAATAACTATGCTAGTGGCAGGCGAAGGTAAAACAACTCCAGAGAACCAATGAAGATGACAAAGGAATCAGTGTCATTAGCTCTCCATATACAGATTATTTCTATGATAAATAGCTCAGATTCCAAGCACCATACTATGTTTTCCCGATGATATTATGCACTAGCTCTCTCTCTTTTTATTGTAATGTTGAGGAGCACGACTGAGACTAATTAATTTCAAGCATTGAGTGATCTCCGAAGGTGCAATTGACATATAGTTCTAGGGCCACACCACTGCAGGTCACAATTTAATCGATGTGATATCATTACCTTTATCAAAGACAGTATATTTATTGAAGCATAATTAATTAACCCAGAACATGTGTTTGCATTGGTCGGCGTTAGCATGATCTCCGAGCATTGTTGATTATCTAGAATCCTAGTTTATTATTTGCGCTCTCTGAGATTAACAGCACTGATTGTCACAGAAAAGTGGAGCCTCAATGGCAGTAAAAGGGATCGATGATCTAAGACTAAATGATAATTATGACATCACATATTGGGAACCACAACCATATTTCGGCGAGCGTCGACGACCACCTGTATAATATGAACCATTTTGACGATAGAAATTCGCAGTCGCTGATAGTGTGATTTATTTCCGATTATGATAACCGCTGCGAAACTAGTATTTAATTTAAGCAAGCGAAAACAGAAAGGTTTCTTTGCGAAAAATTTAAAAGAAAAATGAAAACACTACGTCATGGAGTATTTTCTGATGCAAACTGCAAACGTACAAAGGTTTGAAATAGTGTGAACATGGTTATCATCGACGATCACCGAAGTATTGGGGCATCAATGCCGAGATACGGCGATACAGTGTGAATCAGCCAATAGAGTAGAGAGTCTGACTGCACAGGCAAACGCCTCATGTTGCTAGCCTTAGTTTCTCCAATATTTTCAATCCTAGTCTCATAATACTCCCAGCTTCTTTGGAGTCAACAATACAAAACCTTAAGCAAAACTCTTTTTCATATTTCATAGCTAATTTTATTAGGCCGAGAAGAATAGAAAAAAATCCCATCCAGTGATTGGGCTGCGTTAGATAAAGCAGCATACTTCAGTAAATCAGCGCTGATTACACATTTTGTTTCATGGCAGGAAACTTGCAAACTTCTTTACTTTTAAACTTGTTATCTGTTGTCAGTACAGTCTGGCTGACGCCTAACATTTTCACAATTCTGTTAAATAACATAGTTTTATATGGTATTATTGTAAGATCTACATATTATCATCTCAGTATCTCATGATAAACCATCAATTCTGTCTCCTGTGAGTAGCTGAAGCTTCTTCAACCTTTTTTAATGCAAGTTTCATAAAAACACAAGGCCAATGTAAGCTATGTGAAAATTATCTAGATTGGCTTAAAAAGTTTCTAAACGTTAGATCAGGGTCGTTTCCATAAATAGATGATTATCAGTGTCAACAGGTGAATGTTTCATATTGTAGACACTCAGTAGTCACATGTCCTGTTTTACATTATTTATTTGAAGGATTAAGGAAACTGGATGTTAAAACGTGAAATGAAGCAAGGATGGGTGGCGACTAATAATTCCTGCCAACTAACAGTGATGAAACAAGAATGTGCAAATATGTATTACAACCATTTGTGATCAATTGCATGTTTATGTGTAAGATAATGTTATATATAACTCACTAATAAACAGAGATCCTAAGCAATACAGAAACAAGGCTAGGCAATAACAAATGGACAGACCAAGTTATTAAAATAACAATACAACCTAGCAACAGAAAAATACTAGTCATGTTTTTATACACAAAATAGACTGCCAAAATGTATTTAAAATAAATGTAATGGCAGTTCTCACAGAATAAATCTAAGGATGTTTGGCAAAGGAGTGTAGGGACCCTTTGTTACCAAGTTATCAAAAGAACTTTGACTAGTTGTCATATTCAGTTTAAAACCTTTTCACAACATTTATATTCCAATCCCATACCCTCAGACTAAGCATAGTGATTCTAACCAAAGTTTAGCCATAGAACCATAAGCAAAGTTGAGCAACAACTGTCTTCCAGCAATTTACACAGAACCATCAGGTTTTAATTTAAATTTGTTCATATAAGTTGAGGGCAATAAATAACGCTTAGATGCTGGGGGCACTTGTAAATTTGGTGAAACCCTTAAGAGTGTCTGGGTGATAATTTATCAAGATTTCAGGGCTGACCTGTGTGGGCTTGGGTTATTATGGCTGTGCTGCTTGAGAAGCTTTTGAGAAGTCTGGTAATTAAATGTTTAAGTCTAGTGAACACAAGCAGCTTAGCTGCAGCAAACGATTAATTGAAAAAGTTAATTGAATTCAATGGGGTCAAGATGGAAAGACTGTCAATACAGAAATTAGTAACACGCTACAGCACGAGAAATCTCCAAACCATGACAGGATCATTTTTATGATTTGAAGTATTAGTTTTAACTAAATGTTTTAAGCATGAAAGAAATTATTTTTTTTTGTATTCAAGAATATTTAAGTTTGGTATCTGGCAGCCAGTAAACAGTGAGCCATATATAATACTGCAATTGTTTGAACGCAAAAAGATTTGACACGATCACCTAACAAAAAATAACAACTTGCAAAAATACAAACAAAACAATACCTAAGGAAAGAACAAATAACGAAAGGAAATAAATATAAAAGATATTACATTAAAATAGACTGGAATGTTGTTCTATGGGTCACTAGATGGTGCTGACAGCTCGACAAGTTTAGACAGGATGGATTTGATACGTTTACGAAGTTGTGCCGCTACCGAACAGAACTCCATCCTCCAAGTATCATGTAAATACGATCTCATCTCCTCTGTTGAGCCATCTACTGGTGGTAGGTGGGCATTGTCTACAGAGATATCCAACAAAACAACATCACATCACGATTTATGAGACCGTTAGACATCATTGGCAAGCATTTTGGCAGAAAAGTTTTATATATTGAAAAAGTGTTAAAGAAACATTAATCTGTCTGTGAGGTTGGCAATAGCTAGTTTTTACAAAACTATCAAGGCAGCACCTCTCAGACCCTTGGCTGAGCAACTCATTTCCTTCAAAGAAGCTCTGAAAAGAACAGAATGATTTCAGGTTCCATATGGGTACTGTCATTGCCAAGTTTTTAAAAATATAATCTAAAATAAATTATTAATGACACTATCCAGATGCTGCAATGTTGACAAAAATAAAAAATTTTGATGTATTTTCGAATATTTTAATAGTCTCGAAAAGTGCACGTGAGTAACTGTCATGGCAAGTCATTGTTCGAATAATATCAACTAACAGCTCATACCAGAGGCACAAATTTATTGCTACTAGCATTTCAGTCTCATTCACTGCTACAAAAACGTAAAGGAAATGACATCAGATTTAACCTTTTTTGTGCAAGGTAAGCATTTATATTGCCAGTTTAATTACATGCAGTTTCAGTTTCCCTGTAAACGTTCATAAAGCATGCCTCATACTTTATTACTACAGAAAACAATATTGCTCCAGAAGCACCCCTAAAACTTTAGTTTTTACATGACGAGCTCAAAATCTCGCATAAATCCAGCTTAACCCCTAATGGGCGGTGTAACAATGGTAAATGGTATATAAAGGGTCAATAGTTCAAACTTTTGTACAAACTGCTGATGATGAGCAACTGAATTCGCTCTTGGATTCCTCATTAGGCTTATTAAGATTTGAACAACCAATTACACCATTTTTAAATGTTTGCCATCTCGATGGATGAAAAAGGAGAATATACATCATTATTGGTGGCACTATGAAAGGTTGTCGGCCAAGTTGAAGACAATAAGATAAATCTGATGTTGAAGCAAACGTTGATCGATACGATATAAATTAAAACACTACATAGAAAGTTGTTGCCAAAATCAAGTCGTTCCTGTCATGCAGAACGTTCGTTGCTGAACTCATAGCAACTGCCTTGTTTTAGGACAGCAACACTTTTTATTAGCCCAAACAGTGTAACTAACACAGGTATAACTCAAAAAGAGTGTTTTGCATCAGACTTATCATTTTTTCCATGGTATTCTTTTACGTACAATTAAATTCACAACGCCTCTATGGAAAATATTGTAATGGACTTGGCAGTATATTTATACAAGTTCTATTTACATACACGAATGCCAGTGAGTGAGAAAATCTCATTGTATTCTGGAATATACAAAAGTTCCACAAAGCTTTGACCTTTTAAGTAATAGGAACATACACAGAATGACAAAAACAGTGGAACCTAGAGAAAATAATATCCGTGTATCCGTGTATCCGTGTATCCGTGTATCCGTGTATCCGTGTATACGTGTATACGTGTATCCGTGTATCCGTGTATTCGTGTATCAACATATTGCTATATCGACTTATCAATATATCGATGTACCGATTTATGAATGTATCGATGTATCAATGTATCACTGTATCAATGTATCAATGTATCAATGTATCAATGTATCAGTGTATCAATGTACCACTGTATCAATGTATCACTGTATCAATGTATCAATGTATCAATGCATCACTGTATCAATGTATCAATGTATCATTGTATCAATGTATCAATGTACCACTGTATCAATGTATCAATGTATCACTGTATCAATGTATCAATGTATCAATGTACCAATGCATCACTTTATCAATGTATCAATGTATCATTGTATCAATGTATCAATGTATCGTGTATCAATGTATCAGTGTATCAATGTATCAATGTATCAATGTACCACTGTATCAATGTATCAATGTATCAATGTATCAATGTACCAATGCATCACTTTATCAATGTATCAATGTATCATTGTATCAATGTATCAATGTATCGTGTATCAATGTATCAGTGTATCAGTGTATCACTGTATCAAGGTATCAATGTATCATTGTATCGTATTTCGTGTATCAATGTATCAGTGTACCAATGTATCAATGTATCAATGTATCAATGCATCAATGTACCAATGTATCAATATATCAATGTATCAGTAGTATCAAGAGAGTTGGTGGTCTCACTTCATAAGTCAATCAATTGGTATAACTTTGATGCATTTCCAATATGAGGTATAAGCCAGTATAAACATACTGAATTTTTTAACCACTAAAAACTTTTTGGAACTCATGGAATTTTTATTAAAACTAACAACTTCAACAAAATACATCAATTCACTACTGCTACACGTGCTGAAGTTGTAATCAAAACATGCATCAGAAACCAAAGAATTAGTTAGAGAAATACAAACTTCTTTAGCTTGTCTATAAGTCAGTTTACATATCTGCAAAAACATTGTCAATAGCTATATGTAGCTATTCAATGTAGCTATTCAGCTATAGGAATAGCTTTCAAAAATATGCAGTGGTTGCAAACAGACAGCTTCTTCTGAATATAAGAAAAATAACAAACTTTTCAGGTTTTTAATTCAATATAAAAACAGGTCTCTAAAGCTTCACTTGAAAGGACTGAGCAATATGAAAAGTTTCTCTTTACAAAGTGAGCGAAGTAAAAAGGCTGGCTCTCGAATGTGCCAACCAGCTCAGTAGACAATTGGGTTAGTCTTCACAATGGGAAAACAACTCCCTTCGTAGCACTAGCCCATTTATTGTACAATTTGGCTAACCAGTGATGTTATTAAAAGTATTACAAAGAATCTAACATCAAAAGACAATCAAGTAGAACTCACATGTAAGTTCAATTTGAACAGATGTACATAAACACCTTGTACACCAACATTCTGTCAGCTGAGTCTACCCCTATACATTGCTACCCATCCGTTTCAACTAACCAACTGGCACAAGATGAAAATATACAGTAAAGACAAAAAGCTTGCATGAAATGCTGATGATGCTTGGAGTAGCCTTCCCTCCATTGACTGGGGTGTGTTTGACTCTACAAAAACGAGTTTAGTTGAAACCATGGTTTAGACAATTGTAAGGATTGCAGCTTTACACGAGGAAGGATTTGAATGGCTAGAAAACATGTTTTTGTAAAACAGGAAATTGACCAAGTCTCCTTTGTCATTCCTTATTTTTCTAATAATCAATATATTCACATGAGACTGCTCAGCTTTGCAATAAAAAACATGTAACAGATGTTTGCTGACTTTCTAAATGTTAGTTACATCTATGAGAACAAAAATGCCTGACACATTTGAAGCAGTTATCAATTGTAATCTTATTGAAGAGAGCTGCCGACAAAAAAATTGAGCTCTCATACAACATCATATAATGATATAAACATTTAACTAAACAAACACAATTATGTATAAATTAATATGTAAAAAGAGATAACATTATATTTATCTTTTGTGACTAATAAGGAACTGATTGGATGTTTTACTGCCAATATATCTACTATCTCACAATGTTTGACCAACGCAAATGTAAAAAGATTTGTAGTAATTTAAATCTGTGTATAAATGGTATTTCATAGTCTGTTCTATTTGTAAATGATGACCAAGATTTTAGTTAAACATATAAACTGTAGCATATGCATGCAGAGTGTAATCTATATCCAATACATAATCGCATTATTGTTAAAGTATTATTAATAACTATGTGATAGGATTTATCTTCTCCCAGCCATCAACTCAAGCTATCAAGTTTAAAACAATGAATTTCAAATATGTTTAACTTTCTAATGAACTTCTCAAAAATCTTTAAAACCCCAAAAAATAATTTGATGTTCAGTCACTTGAAGCTAACCAACAGAGTAGCGGTACGTTTATGTATCTGATGGAAACTTTTCCCTAAAAACTACAATCGTGTAAACAACAAAATCAAGTGGTTTTATTGCAGGAAGTCTCTTTGAGGAAAGTATGTCAGCAGAAGTTATGATGAACAATGCCAAAGTCTAGAATTTTGAAACGTAGTTTTAGTATTTTCCTATTGACAATGAACTACTAACAATTTTTTTTAAAAATCCTCACACCTTACTAAAGTCAATGAATAAAATTAAAACTGATTAAAGTCTGTCTAAAAAGATTAAGTGTAATACTACTATCAGATTGAACTTTTCAACTCAAGTGTGTAAAAACTACTATTTAAGAAATATCTAGAAATAATGAAATTATTTAGGTTTTATTAACTTTTGTTAAATTATTTAATTATTGTAACATTTTTTATTATGAAGTTTCCTAGAGGGACTTTAAAGACCTATAGAAAACCTCGGCCAGAAATGACTGTCCGATTTTTGATAGCATTTATGCATTGGTCACTGATAATGCAATCAGTCAAGAGAAAGCTAGTCCAAACAGTGATCCCTGTCTAACCCTCCGAAACAGTTAGGCAACAAGTGTGTGAACCTCATAGACATATAATACGATATACATACAGTGATGTAATGATACAATTTTAGTTCACAGGAAAGTTTCAAAAATACAATAGAATAACTCATCATATAAATGCACTATAATAAGTGTCAATATTGTGTAATGTGGAGAAGTTTTTGTACATGAGGAGATAACTCAAAAAGGTCTCTCCAATATCTCTAAAAATTGTGTACCAGTTTACTCCACTTTAAGATACAAAGACTGTCTCCGAGATAATTGACAATGCATACTTACACAAATAAGCTAATGAAGGAGTCATGATACATACAGCGTGTTGTTTAAACTTTGAACTTTAAACTTTGAACTTTGAACCCTTTAAACTCTGTGAACTTGACTTGAATAGTTTAAATTTGAACTGCATATACTTTGGGGTTAATTGAGTTGAACCACTCTGCCTCATACTTACAATTTCTTTAATTAACCTTGTTGAGTGATATTAAACTACATAAAGTATAATTTTAAATTGAAACATACTAGTTTATAAGTACAAAGTTTTACCTATCAATCAGTTATGACTCTCCTTTCACAATACCTAGCTATTACCATTTAATGCTGGCTAGTATATTTAATCAGTAAAAATAGTTGTCTGCTCTCACCTTCTATAGTGATGTTGGAGGAAGCAACTCCATAAAAGTTTTCTGCATGACACGAGTATATGGCAGTATAATCCGATGTTACTACTCCTTTCGCTAAGACTAGCTTGGTAATGACTCTTCCAAGTGCTGCATGCATGTTACCAGTTATGTACCTACATAAAACAATACATGTTCTTTGATCTACCAAACTATAGGGGGTGAAGTAGTCGTCAGAATTTTATATCCCAGGTTACTAGTGAATACACTTCCCCCTGATTAAACCAAGTAAATATGAACTCTTTCCACGGATGAATCATCAGTATGATACTCTTTTTATTATACTTGATTTCTTCAAAATGGCCGCCAATTGGTAGATACACTTCTATGTAACTAAACCAAAGTAATATGAACGCAACTCAGTTTTTTAATGCTGTCAAAGAAGGAAGTTGCAATTATCAGTGTGACGCTTTTTCTATTATACACACAATGTTCAACATGGCCGCCAATTAATGCAATCAGCATGGCTTTGTCCTAAAGCAATGTTGGTTACGCTAATTGGCAGCTATGTTGAACACGAAAAATTAAACCTTGGGAGTCCAATTTGAGAGTTAGTTTTAGGAAAAACCTTTTTGACTATTAAAACCTTTAGTTTGGGTCACAGCTTAACGACTGGTTAGATATTTATTAGCCCATAAGATTGAAAAGAGTTGTCAGACCCTGAGGACTGCAAGAGAAACACTGCTAATTGATAGTTAGTACGCCAAAGAAAAGTATGAGGAATGAGCCGCCTGCTCAAGCTCTTTATGAAAAAGCATAACTAGAGTGTATTTTTATTGATGTATGCCTAATACTAGGTTTATCTGCTCATGGAGTTTTACAGGTGAACACAACTACCGTCATTTTTAGTGAAACTTTCAAAACCAGTATAATAGTATATTAAAACTTGCAAAATGTCAACCCAATTTTAAAACCTAAGCTAAAAAGTTGTTTCATGCTCTAAAGGCAACCATAGTCATATGTGTGCAAGATATAAAAACTAATATTCAGTGATGTATAAAACATTCCTACTATCAAACAACTAACATACCTTCCATTGTCAGGTGTTATCATCTCTCTATTTCTTGTCCACCAAAATTTGGTTGCCAAGGGAGATGACTCTATAGTACATGTGAGTTTAGTCTGGTATCCAACCATTTGGTATATGTGGCCATTAGTGGGATAAACACTTGGCCTCCCTTAAAACAATAAATGATCAATGCTGTTATTGCAAAATATTGTTAGAAGAAGTATATTTACAGAGGCTATTAAAAATTACGTACTACTAAGGTTTCAACTGCTGTCAGCAGTGTTCAGTTTATACTCAAAACTAAGTAAATGCCCAGCATTGCACGGTTGATAAAATAATTACCTAATGAATTTGAGTAACTCACTTGGAAAGCTAGATCTTTACTAAAATCTTTACTAAAACAATAGCCATGTTTTGAGCCAGCTTAACAGTGGTTACCCGTAACGGTCAGCAGTGCTAATTATTAACCCCAATCAAACCCTTTAGGCGTGAGTATCTTAACCAATGTAATGAGACTAATGACTGTTAGAACGATGACATTGGTATATTCCGTGTAGTTTAATGGTTATGTTTGCCGCCTCTGGATCCAGAGGTCCTGAGATCAAATCCGATGCTGTGCAAATTTTTCATTGCTAGATTTTAAAGCTATAACTATATAACTAACTATAACTGGACACAAGGTTTGAATGTAGATATTTGAAGATATTTGAATGTAAAGCATGATCATGCTTTACAGTTTTTTATTTAATGAGATGAATTTTGGAAACAGCAGCTGAATTAGCTGCCTTATCACATCATGAGATGTGAGAAGATACCCTTGGACACTCTTAAGAAGGTCTACTGATGTTTTTATAGTTAGTGTAGGTTGCTATGGATACCCTAGCCATTTGAGTATAAAGGAGGTCAACCCGGTGAAAAGTTCTCCTAGACTGGAAACCTAGAGGAATTTATAAAATGCTATTAATGTAGGCGAGAGACATAAAACCATACCTCTTAGTTTTATCCGTAATTGAATCTCAATACATAAGCTCTGGTTATCTCATCTATTGATAATCTGATTAATGGGGTCAAAGCGTAAGGAAGAGAAGGAAGCAATAAGAGTGGTTCAAGCTTTCGCCCATTAAATATGCGACTTTACCTATTTTTATCTTATACATAACTAGATGAATGCCTGATGTGGCACAAGTAATAAAATACCCAATTAATTTGAGTCACTTGAACTAGTCTAAATCTTTACTATAATAAGGGTCGTGGGGCCAGCTTGATGTTATGACACATCATGATGTTTCGTGTTAGTTATGCTAACTAAATAGTTAAATATGTGCACAGTTATTACTTTGTATCACAAAATGGACACATAGTGTAGTGTATAGTATACCTAACTGGGGAACAGAGGTTCTGAGTTCAAATCCAGAGCCAAGCAGAGTTTTGTGACTAAAACTTTATCACTGTATCTGGACTGGAAGATAAATGGCAAACACCGAGAATATAATTATATTGACTGTTGGTCCAACTAAAAGGGGCTGGTCCTTCTTTCCACGGTTGATGAACAATAGTTACAAATATGTATACAACCATTTTACAGGTTTCATGGACTTCAAGAAAACAAGTTGCCTACATAAAGTAGAAAGATTACGTAACCAGTTTTAACTAGGTTCCACATTCATCACTTTTTATCAGTACATATTTTTGTTCTATATCTGACTATGGTTATATCTTTCTTCACCAAGTTTGAACTTTTAATATCGTAAACACTAAAAAACTATGAGTGGCATGTAAAGTAGCGCATTTCTATAAACACGTCTTAAAATGTTGTTTGATTACACAAATAAAATGCAGATGTAATTGTGACAAATATATAAATAAAGCAAAAAATTTGTATATAAAAGAGCTGTGATGCAACAAACACAAACATACACTTGAAACCAAATGTTTCAATGTTTTACGTCTGAGCAATAACCGGTTTGCAAAATCTTGATAATACCAGATCTATTCTATTGGACAGATGCCAGGTGTCACATGTTCAACTGTCGACAATTACTTATATTCCTATCTCTCCAGTCATCTCTCATGCAACCACCCAAAGCTCAACAACGGAAAATTTATTTGCTAGAAGTCTCCAACTTGCAAGATCAAAGTCAAAAATAAAATTGCGTTCGCCTTCCAACAAATGCGCAATCGCTGAACACACCCAACATAACACCAAATATTTGCAGCGATACCTCGGTATCTACTGGCAACTGTGGACTCCTCTAAAACTGAACCATGGAGAGAGGTGACTTCCTAGAAACTAAACACTAAGACTTTATTAAAAGATAAGTTCATGTCCAGTGAGTGTTTTTAGTACTTGAGCAGAAAGTTTGTCACAACTGTTGAGCTAAACAAAAGACAGATGAAGTTTTTCCATTGATGGAGTTTTGAATTATGTACCTAAAATTAGCCCAGCTCTAAGTATGCACCGAGTTTTTTCATGTTATCAGAATTTTTTAGATTTGGTTAACATCCAGCATAGTCAGTTTGGTGGAGAACCAGGAACACCAATACATTCCCTTTATTATTATTATAATCACTATTATCAGTATTATTATTGTTATTATTATTATTACTATAAATATTATTATTTATATTACTATTATTTTTATTGTTATTATTACTATTATTATTGCACATGAAACTACAAAAACTATCATTTTAAATCAATCTTTTTTCCAGCTATTGTCGATCAATGGTATCAAGATCAATTTTACACTTTTCTCAAAAAGTGAAGATGTACTGATAAAAAGAGTTTTTAATGTTCGAGTCATATCTGACAACAATGTTATGAAACCATCTTCAGAAAAAGGCTGACAGCGGAAAAGATTGAAAGTTTTCAAAAAGAATAGTCATCAGGCAACATTGTAACATAGTAATCAGATCAGGGTAATAGATTACTCCGGTGTTAATGCATATCTTTCAATGTCGTATTTGGTGGTCGCTTAACATCAATTCTATTTTTACACTTTGTAAGGGTAATGCCATTTTTATATAACTGTAGCTTATTGTGTAATTTATCATGGAGCTGTTCCTATGGTTACGCAGTCAGAGACAAGAAAAGTCTCAGCTGACCTGAATGAGATAATCTGTTATTAAATTTGCTATCTTATGCAAATAAATCGTAACACTTTTGCAATTTTGTCAGATTAAACAGCACTGTCGAGTGGGTCACACATGGCTCAAGTATAAACTATATGCTCGACTGAGTTCTATCTACAGTAGAAAATTGGTTTCAAACCGAATTTGAACCGGTGACCTAAGGATTCTTACATGCCACTACAGTCCTCCGCTCTACCAACTGAGCTAATGCAGGCCACAATTTTTACTTTTGAAAGTTTACTTGATTTGTAATAATATTTCTATACACTAAAGGATTGTCGACAGAGTCCTATCCACAGTAGAAAAAACAGTCCTGCAAAATATATTTGAACCGGTGACCTAAGGGTTCCTTTATACAATTACAGTCCTCCGCTCTACCAACTAAACTATTGCAGGCCAAAATGTCTGTCTTTGAAAATTTATTTGATTTGTTAAAACATTTCTATACACTATATGCTTGTTGACAAAGTCCCATCTGCGGTAAGAAAAAGCAGTCCTGCAAACCAAATTTGAACCGGGGACCTAAGAATTCCTTCATGCCACTACAGTCCTCCACTCTACCAACTGAGCTATTGCTAGCAACAATTTCTACTTTTGAAAGTTTACTTGATTTGTAGTAATAGTTCAATAAACTAAATGGTTGTGGACAGAATCCTATTCGCAATCAAAAAATACAGTCCTGCAAACCAGACTTGAACCAGTGACCTAAGGATTCCTTTATGCCACTACAGTCCTCTGCTCTACCAACTGAGCTAACGCAGGTAACATTTTACTCTTGAAAATTTACTTACATAATTTGTAAAAATCTTTTTATCAAGTTAGTTCTACCGCATATGAAATTTCACAGACTTCAGCTCCCAAATAAACCAAACAACCACTTTTCACAAGTTATATTTACTCAGTAGTTAATACATTTAAGTTCTTTTCAGTCAAGTAAAACATTTTTAGATATAAAGGAGTAAAAGATTAGCAGATAAAATATTTTTTTAGTGCATACTTTTAACTTTGTTATGCACCAAGTATCGTACTTGCTATGTAGCGTATTCTTTCTCACTTTGTTCAGCGAAGTGAATTATTTTCAATGCAATGCATCTCATAGCACTCAACTGGTAAACTATTATTTACTTTAAATGATCTGTTGGCAAGACACCGTTATAACCTCATTTCACTTGGAGATCAGAAAATGATATATATATATACTTAAGTTAACATGAAAACTGATCTAATTAGATTAAAATTGATTCTAATCCTGGTCATGTAGCCTAAGTTCTTATGGTTATGTTTGTGACCAGCCCACCAATATCAGTATATCTATTCAGTTCATCGTTTAATCATAGCCTAAAGTCCTAAAGTTATGGTAAACTGGTAAACTGGTAAACTGGTAAACTGGTAAACTGGTAAATCAACTGGTAAACTATTCTTTACTTTAAGTGATCGGTTGGTTTGGATATGTTTGTCTAAACTGGCTGAATAGCATGACGAGCCCAGCTGTATCAGAATATCGATTCACTCATGCACACTTCAATGTTTAATTATGTTTAAAACTAATTTGATGAGCTGATTTTGGCTAATTGAGAGTTCGATAATTTGCCCTAAAAAATCATTGAATTTTTTAATCTTAAAAAAAAGATTAAATGTCATCACCCAGTAAGTTCGACGTTTACTGTATTAAACTTTACAGCAAAAACTGTATTATAGATATATTAATCTTTTTTTTATTATCTTTACTATAATAGGGGCCGTGTTCGTTCGTCTGAAACCACAGTGACATGTTAGGAAAAATGACACTTTCAACAGGATTTGGACTCTTGATTATCAGCTTGGTAGACCAACACTGTATCTCCTGCACCAATTAGCCAATTTCAGAGATGTAGAATAATTACACAAACAATTATTTTTTGTGCTTTATCGGCACCCCTGATGATCTCTCATGGCACTCTAAACTGCCAGGGCACGAGTACTTATAATATAACAACTAATACAACCAGCTGGAATAAGTCTGCCTTGTTTGTTGTGCCGAAAAATAATGCTATGATTTTGGTTTTACACTGTCCAACTGAGCACGAGTGTTCAATTTAATAATAAACTTATGCGTAATACAAAACACAGATGTATCATCAACCTAAATTCTTCGCAAAAATTATTTAAGTTCTTGAACAGTAAAAAAAGTTCAATTATAAAATGCGTTTTGTTGTTTTCTTAAATAATTTTTCCTTGAAAGAGTGATTTCATTACAGCCATCAATCATCGCAAGTACCAGCAGTAACGCTGATGAAAGAGATTTGGTGGGCTGATGTAACCTCAGCTCGTGATTTTAATTTGCAAAAGGAATTGTTATTCTGTCAGAGCTAACCAGCTGTTTATATTTATAACGTATTGCTTTGATTCTGACCAACATAATCATAACAACTCATGCTTCAATGGTTGATCCTTGCTGGCAATACTCACCACATGTACACATAGAAAACTATAAAAACTTGAAAGATGTTTTTGTAGGACAATTATGCTTTCACATTTGCATCCTTTAACACTTTGAAGCCTAGTCTTGAATACACAAACAAACCCTCTGACCTTAAACCGTATTACCAACTTTCCAGATACTTCTCATATACTTTGCATAGACTTCTCAAATTGTAATTGCTTCATTTTAATTTATAATTAATTTTGTCATGATAGAAAATTGACATAAATGACAAATTATACAGATAGTTTAACATATGCCACACACAAAAACTTTAAAACAAAAATAGTTACATACATTGTTATGTATATAACATTGGCAATGTTGTATACATTGCCATATGTCTAGTGTGAAACATGAAGAACATTTTCACTCTGTTTATATGGATATGAGAAGAGAGATACAATAATTATAATGGGTGCTTTTAGTGTTCGTATGGAGTTAAAATTGCTTTGATAGATTTGTTAAGGTAAATAAAGTTTTTCGACATTTCCAACTTTGTAAAAACTTACCTAAGCAGTCGACGGAGATTGTTCGAATAGCCTTTCCATACGCATTTGATGCAGTGCAAATATACACACCTTTTGCATTTTGATCACAACTTGCTATCGTGAGGCTTTTATTCTGTAAAATATAATATATAATATAAATATATAAAATATAATTTCAGCTGCTTGATTACATCTCAAGCCATTTATGACAGTGTAGGAAATCAATCACTGACAAAGTCTGACCTCAATTTACAATTAGAAACTCTCTCTATAACCTGCAGAAATTCATACAGTTTTTATAAATAGGTTAAATGGTTGGTGACGCTACGTTTGTAGAAATCTGCTTTTGTCAAGCTGAATGTCAAATAGTAGAAAATTTTACATTGTGGTTACCATCATGAGCATTGAAAGAAACCAATTTAATGTAATTTAGTATTTTTTTCCAAAACCAAGATGGATGTTTATTGCGCCAAAAAATATAAACAATAAAGGATAACTCCATGTACGTATTACTAAATAAACATATGGATCAGAAAGAGTACGCAGTTTATAACATACAATCAGACAGATTTTGCTAAAAGTGGTAATCAGATAATTATAATAAATTTATGACCATATGATAATGGACTTGCTGAAGAATTAATTAAAGCCATTGTTGTTTTATTTTAAAAAAATAATTTTATTGCAATAATCTATATATATATTTCTCAAAGTCTGTGTGTCCATTCGTCGGAAATCTGGCTATAGATCTTAAAATCTTGGAAAAAATATTTGGTATCAAAGAGAACTCAACCTCAGACCAAGCTGTTCACTAGTCTTACGCCTTGACCACAAGACTACAGAAGTTGAATTGCTAACCTGCCAATATAAGGCATTATATCAGAGCAAAATCTAACTGCTTTGCGTGTGCCGCGGGTCATAGCATAACGTCATGAGAAGCTGTCCGCTCACATTATTAAACTTGCTAATAGCAAAACTCTCACTACTTCTCATTGTTTATATGACAAAAATCTTTTCTCATGATATGTAGTTTAAAAGTTAGAATGGCAAATGTTGTTATATGTTAAATATAAATCAATTTTCTGTCCAAACACTCTTCTATTACACGGGAAACGCCGAGTGGCACAGCTAGTTTAACCATATTTTGGTCTGTTATTCTTATGTTCAGTTATCACAACTGTCTGTTTTCATCCTTTTGTCCAGCTATAGCAACTAAAATCCACCAATAAAAAACCCGTACTACACTGGATTTGAACTCGCAGCAATTGCAATTGTAAGGCTACAAACTCACGCGCCTAACCTCAAATCTAAGACGATCTTATCAATCTCATCTACTTTATCTACATTATCTTTATTGCAGGTTAAATGAAGATGCACTTTTTATTATTAATTCATATTAATAATATTTGTGTTTGTGATTTTTGCGTTTGTAATCTAAAAAAAATTTTTTCAAGTATTTAAAAAATTGTTACCTATTTTTTAATGTGTAATTTTCAAATGTGATGTTTCAATTTCAAATATTCCTTTACCAGCTTCAATTTGTGGTTCTTTCTTATGGCTGTCGCTATAAAAAATGCAATTTAAACTTTTACACGTTGTATTATCTCAGGTAGGAATTGCATCTACATTCTTTTTCGATTTGGTCGGACAAAGTATCAGACCACAACAGTCTGATATCTCATTTTTGAGGTACCCAGTGTCGAGAGTGTCGTATCCAAAGTTCTGATGAATAACCTCTGTAACATTGTAGCAAAACAGACTATCGAGCCATTTCTAGCTATTTACTCTTCACATTTGAACACCTTTATAGTTGCTTTACTTTTTTTAAAATTTATTTGAACTGCACAAAATACTTTATATGAAGCTTAAGGGTTAGAATGGTAAATGTTGTATACGTTAAGAAAAATCAATTTTCTGTTCAAAGATGTTTTTATTACTCAGACGACACCGGGCATTCTGCTAGTATATGTCTATATAGCATAAACATAATTAAACTTATAGCACACACAAATAGACAAACACCTTGATTTGAAATTTAGAATAGTAAATGTTGTATATGAGTTGAAAATAAATTTTCTGTGCAAAACCTTTTTATCACCTGTGTCACGCTGGGCATTCATAGCTAGTCAACTAATAAGGGCTCAACAGGAAGTGTATGCGGTGTCATTTTACCATGAACAGTGGCAAGTTTCACTTTTAAACACGTTAAATGGTAGTATTTTTATTCTTTGAATTTCTGTATCATACACTACATTAATAAAGCACACTTTGTTTTTGCCTGTGTCTGTGCGCGTGTGCGCGTGTGTGCGTGTGTGCGCGTGTGTGTGTGCGCGTGCGTGTACGTGTGCGTGTGCGTGTACATGTGCGTGTGCGTGTGCGTGTGCGTGTACATGTGCATGTGCATGTGTCAGTACGTCAGCGGTATTTTCATTCTTTGAATTTCTGTATCATACACTATATTAATAAAGCACACTTTGTCTTTGCCTGTGTCTGTGTCTATGCGCGTGTGAGTGTGTGTGCATGCGTGCGCGCGAGCGCACGTGCGTGAGTACGTCTAAACGCTATGCATTTCCACAGTTTTTGATTAATTTCATACAAAGTTTATATGCTTACGCTGAGTGCCTTCTACCAGTTCGCGGAAATACTTAGTTTCAAACTCCGTCTGGATTTTGAAAACCGGTTTGTTCAAAACTCTGCTTTTACTGCGGCCAATCGAAAAGAGACAATTCCTTACATTTGCTTATAGATGACAGGTGCTGACAGGTTAATAAATAAATGAACACAATTACCACAAAAAGAGCTTTTTTGTCTCAAATGACTACTTGATACAATTGGCTGTTCTAATTTAACTTTTTTTCCAAGTTCTTAAGCTTTGCTGATTTTTACTTAGACACACCCCATGTTTTGTACTGATATGGCTGACTATAGGTAAAGCTTATCGCTTGATACAAAAGCTGATGATGACATGGCTAAATCTTTCGTGTTTAGAATTGTTTTTGTACAAAAATTGTTTTTCAAAGCTGGTTGGCTTTCACATGTCAAGGCCATTTCTGTTCAGTGCTGCCAAAGAAACGTCTGTGCATATCGGGCTAAAATAATAGTTTGTGATTTGATACATTCAGTATTGTTTATGAGGCTGTTTCTATCAATAAGATACTAATAATGTATTTTAATAAAAAAAAGTATACAAAAATACTTACTAGCTTATGGTATCCAACGTCTGGAATAACTCTAGCCCCGGCTCTTTGCCACATGACGAGTGGCTCTGGCGTACCTGATGCTAAACAATCGAGTGTAACAGAATCACCCTCACGAGCCACTAGATCTGAAGTTGTTTCCATGTTGTCTATCACTGGCTTTTCTATGAAAAGTAGGGAAGAATTTCCAATAATTTTTAGAGATGGAATTATTTAGATATTTTCCATTTTTAAGCAGCTAAACAAGCCAATTGCAATCACAAGAAAATAAATGTTGCTATTTATGGCATCATTTGAATTATTACTTGGTCTATGGTCTATACTATGATCTATGGTAACCTATAACAGAGAAAAAAAAGGAGATAACTCACGATATACCACCACATGAATGTAGTCCTCCGTTCGGGCATATAGCCGTGTTCTAATTGAACAGAAATAGGTGCCGGCTTGGTTGGGCTGGATGTCATATATATACAATATATACATCTCGGCACCCTCCTGACGCATCCCATAATCCCTTGCGTACTTAACCTTGTCACGAGAAGAAATACCTGAATAGGCTGTGCACCTACCAACTGAGTTGAAGCGTTTGCACCGTTCCCACTTGACCTAGAAAACCGAAGTCTGAAAAACTATAAAAAAAATTTAGCTATAATCAGTCTAATGCTTTAAAACTGTTGTAGTAATTCATACAAATTACTGCAACTTTGTAACTTCTGAATTTAAAAAATATTACACCGTTGTAAGAGACAACTTACATAATACGTATTTAGTCTGAGTATTCCAAAAGAGGAGATATACCTATAGTTGTATATATATTATATATATATATATATTTATATATATATATATATATATATACATATATATATATATATATATATATATATATATATATATATATATATATATATATATATATATATATATATATATATATAACTCCCGATATACCACTACGTGAATGTACTTTTCTGTCCGGGCATATAACTGTGCCAAAATCCAAATATGAGCCATACTTTGATTAAAACAACACAATTTATTAAGTTTTTTTCCTTTTAACAAAAAAATTTAAAAATGTTTAAAATGTGTTTTTTGAATAAAATGACATTTATGTGTTTGGTAGGCGGCATCATCTGCTGGTACTTAACCTAAGAGAACAGATGTCTCCTGAGTTCCTTTAGTCAGTCCTAATTTAGCTGTCTCCTAATTTCAATAAGTGGTTTTCAACTAACTTTTTAATCAAATTTTAAGTTAAAAATTACTACTTGTGTCTACATGTCTTTGCCTATGTCAACTATTTTTACATGCTTATGAAACTCTAATCATGTAAATTTGCTTGATACTGTCTCACTGAAGAAATACTAGAGGCAGTAATTAAAGTGCTTTAAAAAAGATTGCTCCGAGCTGGACTAGAACTCATGACGTTCTGTTTATTATACCAAATCTTTTTTTACGTGCACTACTCAACCACCCTAACGTGTCATAGAATAATCTGTACTATAATAAGAGCCGTGAGGGAAGAGTTGTAAGAACATGCTGCCAGAGCTCCATGTGCTATCTACGGCTCATTTAATGTGAGAAAGTAGGCAACTTCAAGCAATGCCGGACTCGATTGGCAGATTTAGAACTTTCGTTTTCCATATAAATTCGTCACGATCTATCCTATTAGAAACTCAAAAATGCAGTAAAAATAATTGTCTCAATAAATAAGTGTTCATAGATTGTGAAAACAGTGTAAAAATTTGCGTTAAAAATCAACATGTTTGCTGCAGCTATCTGATGGAAAATAAGGAAATTCTCTACCAGCGTCGAGTTTAACTTTGTCAAAGTCGACAAGATAATTGTCTCAATAAAACAATTTGTTCATGGATTGTTGTTGTGAAAAAAATGTAGCAATTTTCGTTGAAAATCTACACCCGTTTGCTGCAGGCTATCTGATTGGAAATAAGGAAATCCCAAGCAATGCCGAGTTTACTGCTAGTCCATTCAAAAGCTGTTTGTCTAGTATCTGTGCATAAATCTGTTTCAAAGAAGCCAAAAGGGTCAGCAATTGATGGTGCTGCGCTATTTGTTAACGGCAGTGATCTACACTACTGACGGTAAACAGTGCAATGTACAGCCTGATTGAAATAATTTAGAAAAATATAAACATTTGACATTTTAACATCACTATCAGACAGTCCGGTGTGCCGTAAGAGATTGTCAGGTGGGCTGATAAAGCCCAGAGATTAAACACCTGCATCATTAGTTTAACAAACGGTTGATTGATGCAGGTGCTAGTGTGTTGGTCTACTATTCTGAATGCAATGGGATCGAATCCTGTACAAAACAATCTTTTTTCCAACCTTCAGTCGTGGCTTTGGACAGACACACTTATTATAGGCAAGTTTATTTCATTTGATCCAGAATAATTTTTATGCTGCTAGCTCTATCGAACTTCTAATGCCTTCATACGATGAGGCAGGATTTAATCTGAACCAACCACAGCAAAGCACCTCTGTAACATTGGGTTTGACAAGTGTGGATGGTGGCAAAAGACATAGAGAGCCATGCGCTCCTCCTTATCATATCTGTGACAAGCATTGGTAGTATCACATCTGCATCTCTTATATAAGTTAGAATTCGTTTCAACTACAATGGTGTGTGAAATAAACTGAACCTCTTTGTTGGAAAAATAAATGACTGCTAAATGACACTAAATGGTATGTAAACAGTAACTAATGTGAACCAAGCTGAAAAACCTTTATTCTTTGGTGTTATCACAATTTATCAGGGCTCAACAGATAAATAAAGGGTGTCACACTCATGCCTCAGTTTGACTCACTAAGTTCTTTGAGGCACCATTTCATCATACCTGTCGCTTCATACAGTTAATTAACTGTGTGACTAAATCAAACAGCTAGGATTATTTTGCCATCCAGTAAGGAGCAACATTTAAGAAGAGATTTTTAATAAATAGCAAGTATTTGATAAGTAATGGGCTATTAACTAATACAAAAATTTATAGTGTAGCTTCCAGGATGTAAATCTTCTAATCTGTAAAAGTACGTTACTATTATGAGCTGAAGTTGTAACTTTGATATATAGGGGCATTTATTTTAACACGCAGTCGACAACCGTTGTGTCATCACGGATATTTTACATGGAATGCACTTGAGGTCTGGTAATTACTAGCGCAATGCTTTGCCATACTTTTTTGTTTTATACTCTGTATAACAATGTCAGTGGAACATACGGTGGTGTGCGGAATAAACTAAACTCTTTGTTGGAAAACTAAAATTTCCATTAACAACATTGCTACCCATTTTAAATATAGTCAATAGCCATAAAATATATAAAATGTTACAAATCTCTCCTTAGATGTTGCTCCTTACTGGATGGCAAAATAATCGCAGCTGTTTGATTTAGTCACACACTTAGTTAACTGTATGAAGCAACAAGTAGGATGAAATGGTACCTCAAAGAACTGAGTGAGTCAAACTGAGGCATGAGTGTGACACCCTTTATTTATCTGTTGAGCCCTGATAAACTGTGATAACACAAAAGAATAAAAGTCTTTCTGCTTGGTTCACCTTAGTTACTGTTTACATGCAAAACTGCCAGGAAACTGACGGAGAGGCTATGTGAACTTTAGGGTACAAGACAGGAATGTACGACAGAGTAAAACTTTTTTGCCAAACCTTAACAAATAAGAACGCTGCATTAGCAAGTACGCCTAGTATAATCAATGTGGAAGACTATCATTCATATCAAAAGCTGAATATAGTACATCCTCACATATTTCTATTCCATAGAAAACTGGTAACAATAGATCTACACTACTGATAGAACTAAATTATTAGTATAGTTACACCAATAATAGAGTACACTGATAGTAAGTTACACTATGATTAGAACTACACTATCCATAGAGTTACACTATAAGTAGAGTTACACTAGAATTAGAATTACACTATCAATAGAGTTACACCATTAGTAGAGCTACACTATCAATAGAGCTACACAATAAGTAGAACTACACTATTAATTGAGTTATTTTATTAATAGCTTAAATAAAAGCATATTATGCTCTTGTTCTTCTAGGTATAATTAATTTATGACAAAAGCACTCATGCCTTGAGCTTCCTGGGAACATTCTCTACTTCACACTCAAGCATCACGGAGTCTCCAGCTTCTGCTGTGATAGTCCTTCCAGAACCTTTTACAATGGGCCAAGGATCTAGCCCTGTTGCTGCAGACATAAAACCATATAATTTACTCCGTGTTGACAGACTATGGCTTTGTGAAAAAACTTTTAAAACTCATTTAAGTTTTTTATAAACGTCTCCGAAGCAAAAAACAAGGTAAAAAAGTAAAGTTTACGTAAAAAGAGATTAAATTACAAAGGATTCAATGAAATAATTGAATTATTGACATATTTGCCTTTTCTTGAGTACATTTTTTCCAGGCATAAGGTGACAACTTTCACGCCAAAACGATCTAGATCATTTAATCTGCATAAAATGGGTTAAAAATTAACTTGCACAATATTTTAGTACATTTTATTAACAAGCATCGGTATTTTTCTATCGTTTGTAATTATTTTTTATGTTTGAGGTGATCTGACTGTCAGGGTGTTTCAAGATTAAAATTTACAAAACTTGATTGCGGTTAAAATGCTCAGATCAAGTGAAAACACCAATTATGATGTCTATAGTTGCTAAGAGACTGACAGAATAAAGGCGAGTAATGCTGCAACTTAAACACAATAGCTGATATCCTCTATACTAACAATAACAAATAGTGATGTCATTTCGCACATATTTTTCTTCCGAGCGTTTCAACTGCGATCATGTTTAATCGATTTTAATCTTAAGATAACCTGGCAGTCAGATCACCTCAATTATCAAAAACAATCTCAAATGGTAGAAAAATATCGATACCTTCTGATAAAGTCTACTAAAAACTTGTACAAGTTCATTTTAAGGATTGATTTCTAGAAAGACAACTGATGATAACATGAATGGCATTTTAATCTAAAATTGCTATTTTCACCAAATTACTAATATAGATTAAACTATTATTAACACACCAAATAAGAACCTGCTGAAATCGAAAACTCAGATCACCAAAATCTTACAGAATCTTACCAAAATCATATTCCTTGCAGAACTGCAGAAATAGTAAACCTCTGACAGGAATGGTGATGTCACTTCTCATGAAATGTAAAGCTAGCAATGTAAATAGTTACACAGGAGTTGCTTCTCTCTAGACCTGTCTCACTCCTTGACATGAGACACTTTAAATATACGGGTAAGACAACAACTCATGTCTCAATTCTAGTCACGAATTTACAATTTCCTCTTAAATAGAGCTTATATAATTTATTAATTTTAATTTGATTTACTTTACTAATATTAATTCAATATTAGTTTAGACAGAAAACTGCATTGCATTGATATCTGTATACAGTGTTATCTGTATATTTAGTGTTCACAATTGTTAAATTCAACTTAGACATCTATTGACTTTCGCTATCATTCCAGAGTTGACAAACATGAGAGATCAATAAACCTCAGTTCAGTGCTGGTAGCATTAGTGGTTTGATTATGTTTTAGGATCTACCACTTTTTTGACAAACTGTCACTGTTATACGACTTAATAAAACTTTATGTTTAACGCGATAAACTTACCAATGCAATTCCAAAATGCTGCCACCATTGAGAAAGATATGAATAGCTGCCAGATGAGACACATACTGTAGTTATTGCTATTTTCCTTCAGTAAATGTGTCCGTATTGCGGGGAGTTCATTTATATATCAGTAGAATTAAACATTAATCATAGTTATTAACATCTGCGCTCGCGTGACGGCTCGCTTTCTGAATGGCACGATAAGATCCTCTGGTATCGTATGATAATAATGATGGCAAGAAAATAATAATCCAGTTCAGACTAAAGAACATGTATAATTTTAAGGATACTAAAAAGAAATATGCCTTTCCTTCTCTCGTAGTATTAATTAAAACGGCTTGTTACATCGAGGAATGTCATCACACTTACCTGAGATAGTGACATCTTGGTATCTTGTTAGCATAGAAAACCATAGGAATTTAAAATCATAAAGAAGGAGGACCACAGCACACAAATATCTGCATGAATTCAAGGAAAGGCAGCATTTGATGCTTTGAATAGCTGAGTTGAAAAATGGCAACAGTAACATAGAATGAACGTAACAAGATGATTTACTAGTCATATGAGACATACCAACTTATCACATCTGTTTGGTAGTTTCAATTGAAAAAAATTGTTTTTGATCTATGGGCCTATCCAACTGCTAAAAAGCAACATAATTTTTCATATAAATTTTTAATGAGTTATCATTAATTTTCACCACAGTTTATTGTACACCCAAACCATCACCAACACCTAACTTTTGTCACTGCCACAACCACCAAAAACATCGCAAATATATCACCACAACTACCTTCATCATCCAACCGCCCACCACGACAACTACCATCACCAGCGCTACTAGCTAATGTTGCCCGTGCTGCTATAAGCATTTTTTAAACAACCTCTGAAAGCAGTTTCAACCACTCTCCATAAAACCGCCTTACCCTATCCCTATATCATATTCTCCTATCAGCCAAGATTGGAAACAAAGCTATAACAAATACAAATGAAATCATGCTATCAAACATGTAAGATTAATTTCATGTCTAATGTATCTGAATATATAAATCTCAAAGTTTGTCGTTATTTAATCGCTATAGCGATTACAATCAAGCAATGAAAAGTCCGCATCACAGATGACTTCATCTCGGAACCTTCTATTCACAAGGCGACAAGCTAACCCATTAAGCTACACCGGATGAAATGGATTCATTAGGTGATATGAGTCATTATCTGGGTTAAAATACGCACAGTGACTCTGCATTAAAAACAACATCACTAAAGCTTGCTCTCACAGCTATTGTCAGTAAGTTTAGCAATACGATTACTAGCTTACTTGAACTAGCCAATCGCAACTACATTACCTGCTACTGTTTATAAGCTGTTTTTAATACCTGTGCAATGCAGGGCATTTGCCTAGTATATAATATAGATATCCACTACACTTATTACAACGTTTAACAAAATAATAATCGATGTCACTTGACCTCATTTGGTCTCAAACACAAAACTGGTATACATTCTAGTCGTATCGTTTACAGGAGCCTAAATGACAAATAAAAAACAAATGACTTCCCTAACATGTCATAAAAGAAAAAATCTGAAAAATGTAGAATAACAATGCTCCATATTTTGAAAGAATCAACTGAAGAACTCACAGCCCTCCTACCAAAAAGAAAGGAAGATCATCATGAACAGACAACTTCAATCATTTCACTTTGTAACCACTGAGTGCCTAATATGTAGTCCGTTGATTGATTACAAAGCCAAAATATGTTTTTGTTAAATTTCAATTTAATTTACTTTTTATTAATTTGCTAAAAATGTGGATTTGCCTCCCTTTTCTGTCACCGAGGCATTGACATGCTCAATTACAGATAACTACAAATTTCTGTAGAATTTAAAACATTCCTAAAGACAACACCCTACCATTGTAGCAATATTCTATACAAGTTGTATGGTCTTGCACTTTCTGAACATGGTTGTTGCTATATACAAACAGGAAATATAAATAAAGGGTAATGGCTAGATCACAGACTTTTAATAAAGGGTCAAGGTCCCACAGGTCAATAGTGCAGTATTTTGACAGTGAAAAAGCCCACATATATTAATTATCATTAAAAGTTATTGGTAGCTTTATGAGGACATAAGGAGGCCCTGATCCAAAACCTTAGGCAAGACACGGAAATCTACTTCACATCAGTACCTTGAAATTCGTCAACTAACTATAAAGCATTCATTCTCATAGTAAGATTATTAAACGAATGGATGATGTAGTTATTTATAGAATCATTGCTTGATGGAAAGAATTGACCAATCACCAGGCTACCTGAAGATTTAGATATAAAATATAAAAATGTTGATCAGAATCTTTAGTGAATATCATTCAATCAGAATGCACAGTTACCTAAGAGTGAAAAAACCATCTCAAACCACACCTGACTTCAAAGGAAACACTAAAGCAATAATAGTCTTTAATCTGTCATATCAGAGGCTTGTTTATGGTTGGATAAGGACTAGCACTACTATAAGCTATTTTTAGAACTTTTAATTGTTTCCGGGCTAGAATCACAAACCCTTCATGAAAACAAAAAGTACCGTCCATGAAGGAGCCATTATTTCAGATGCCTGTGATTCATAAAAGCATACTCGCTGCTGTAATTCTCGCTGTTACTTGAGCAGTACACCAGAGAGCAGTGTATGATCTAATTGATATTTAACTGTTGCTACCACTACAAGTTTTATCTACTTGTATAGAGCCGATGATAATAAAGACATCAAAAGCACTTCATACTCCGTTTGAAGTGTATTTTTAAAACAGATTAGACTATTCGTCCTCTGCTAAGATAATTACCCAAGATAAAGAAACATTAGTTCTACTTCTTCTGGTATCTATGTAACGCATGATGGAAGAAAACTATTTCCGAGCTTTTGTAATAATGCTGTATGGAAAATATGGAAACACTAGATCAGGAAGGATCTACAAAATTACCTAAATCTCACGTCGGGCACATGAATGACAGGAGTTGTCCTCACAATCTATATTAATAAATCTCTCTTTGTCATTGTGTGTATTTTCCATGTTTTCCTCGTTGGTACACATACTTGATTAATCTCTGTATGCTAATAACCTGTCTATGACTGCACAAAGATTATTATGACTATGAGCTATTGTTAGAACTTCTAATATATTCCAGGGTAGAATCACAAATCCGTGATGAAAACACAATGCAAGAAATAATGTTCACGATAAATTGTTATTTTACATGTAAATAACTAGTAAATGCCAATTTGTGTATCTGTTAGAATTTTTTGTTAGATAGGTAAACAGACCGAAGCGCACAGTTATCTAGGGATAAAAAAAACATCTCAATCTATTCCTGACTTCAAAGGAAACACTAGCGCAAAAATAGTCTTTAATCTGTCATATCAGGGGCCTGTCTATGGCTGGGCAAGTATTATAACTACAATTTGTTATTTTTAAAACTTCTAATTTCCGGGTTTGAATCATGAATCCATGATGAAAACACAAAACAAGAAATGTTGTTTACGGATGAATTGTTATTATAAATGTGAATAACAGATAAATGCCGCTTTGTGTCTGTTAGAATTTTTCGTTAAATGAGCGAATCATCTGCGAGTTGTTTGAGTTTTTTTGTCGCGACTTACAAACTTCTTTACTCAAACTAATAATAAGCTTAATAGTAATATTCATGTCAAGTACTGCCCTGGTCTGCCATAAGGAATACAGTTTAACTAGAAGAGTAAGTTTACAATAAATTGATTTAAAGTGCCTTATAGGCTAGAGTGCAGCGGCGCCCACCAAATTTCTATTTTCGCCCGGAGCAATCCACTTGTAGGAAACCCACCTGGAAGCGATTTACCCGGCAGTTTGCTCATAGAACGCTACAACTTATGTCATCTTCTGGAGAAAGTAAAAAGAAATATAATAAACTGGCGGTAAATACTCCAACTTCTTATACATATACTTCTGTTGCTCTATAGATGGGCAGATTATAGCAGAATTATACATAATCACAGTATTTAACATCTACTGCAACCAATTTTTATAATGCAATATAAAATATTACATATTCTAACATATAATATAATATAATATAACATATAAATAATATGTTATAGCATACAAAATATTACGTATATATTACATAATGTATTATATCTATTGCAAAAAATTTACCAGGCAAATTATTATATAATTACTTGCACATATATAGTGAAATATACTTTATGTTAATGTATATAGCATAGCAAATGTGCCTACATGCATACAAGTAATGAATAATTACTTTGATAGCCAATAAAATCATGGCCATTTTATTCTCAAGGTTGATGCTCTGAACTTAGGTTTTTTACACAAATTCTCTGTTGATGATAACAACATGTGAAATGCGTGATAGGATTAACAACACCTTTCGATATCTTACTAATAAAGATGTATAATATTTATTAGTATTGAACCTAGGAACATGCTATAACTGGTGGTGCCATGCTGCCTAACAATGTCAAATCATAGCCTGTGTAAAATTAGTAACATTGTACACAAAGGAGCTTTAGCTGTAACCCTAGCTGATAGCAAAGTGGTCAGACATTTCTGCGCACCGGTCATGGCGTGATCCAACTCACCCGTATTAAAATTAATGACCCGAAGCTGATCTTTACATTAAAGAGACTAGAACATTCTATTGCTAGATAATAACCTTTCTTCGCATATACAGATATTATCTACCTTATTTATTAGAGTGACCAAAATAAGATGGAAAATACCCAATTTTGTGTAAATTAAAAAACTCAACATCTAGCTGATCAGACTGATGCAAAGTAAAACAACAGTAACTACAAAATTGACAATAAAATGTAAAACTAGGTGACTCTAGCAATAATATAAATTATTATTATGCAATAAAATTAAAATCGTTTTCACTACTTGACCCCGCAACCATATTTTATGATTTTTTGCAAATCATGTAGGAAGCTTCCTTGTCAGATAATGAAACACTTGTACCTTACTTTGGTTTATTTTTTTCAAAATCTGGCAAAAAACAGACTACCATTTAAATTTAACAATAACTTAACAGAAGGCGTGTTTTTGCCCAGTACCATGTATTACAATTATTTACCAACGTTATGTGGCCTGCTATTATATGTCATAAATGCTAGATCTCGAGCTATCGCAAAATAACAGGAGTTATCCATGCAAGTAATACAAACTATTCATGCTGTAATCATAGCAGGCTGCGAATTCCTACATTTTTAACCGATTTCTATACAAAAAGGTTGATAGCTTTGCCATTTTTACAGCTTGTTCCACAATTCTCAGCCATGGGCCACCTAAAAATAATTTGACAACATTTCATGCAAAGTTTAACAGTAAAATTTATGTCTTAGTGATGCTTAAGTATTCAAATAAGAAAACACATGTATAATATTATAGTTATATGAGCAAGTTTGGACAGATTTATTCAGCTTTCGGTAAGTCTCTTTGCTAAAGGCAAATTTTAAACTCAGTTCTTAGATTGATCGAGACATCTAATATTTCATGCCTAGTTGGACTATAAAACATATGTTAATTGTTGATTAGGTATTCTAAAGTGTGAAAGTTGAATTTATAATAGGATAAGTAAAATTTTGGTGTGTATTCATTATATATACATATATATAGCTGAGCTGCATTGATGAGGCTTCAATAACCAAAATAGTACTGTCTATAGCATGATATATGTATGTATATATAAATGTATATATTTTAGAAATATATATATAATTGGCAAGAAGTCAACTCTCATTGGTAATGGGATTTGTGTTCCTTGCCTGCTCTGAGCTGCACTGATGAGGCTTCATCAGCCCAAACAGTACTGTCTGTAGCATGAGTTATATATATATATATATATATATATATATATATATATATATATATATATATATATATATATATATATATATATATATATATATATTCCCTTCACACTAGAATGGCTGAGCAGATGGAATGCCTAATAAAACAAGGTGACCATCCAGAATGGCTGACCAAAGGACGAACTGTACTTCTGATAAAAGATCCAAAGCAGGAGCCGATTCCCAAAAACTATCGACCAATAACATGCTTGTCCACTACCTGGAAACTGCTCTCAGGAATAGTTGCAGACAAACTGGAAGAGCACATGAGTCGCTATATGACCAGTGCTCAGAAAGGAATTGGGTGCAACACCCGAGAAGCCAAACATCAGTTACTGGTGGATCGGACGGTTTGTCAAGACAGCAGGAGAAGGCATACCAATCTTGCCATGGCTTGGATTGACTACAAAAAGGCCTACGACTCAATTCCCCATAGTTGGATACTTGAGTGCCTCAGTATGTACAGTGTTCACTCTGCTCTTGTGGCATTCATCAAAATGTCAATGACCAAATAGAAGACGGAACTGGAGGCTAATGGCAAAAAGCTGGCGAGTGTAAAAATTAAGCGAGGCATCTATCAAGGTGACTCCTTATCACCGCTGCTCTTCTGCATATGCCTAAACCCTCTAAGCAATATGCTGGAGAAGACTCAATATGGGTACCAGTTTAAAAGTGGCACCAAGATAAACTACCTCTTCTACATGGATGACATCAAGCTGTACGCTAACAAAAAAGGACATTGATTCGCTAATACACCTCACTCAGGTATACAGCAAGGACATCGAAATGACCTTTGGTATTGAGAAGGCTAATTCTTAAGAAAGACCATTCCATGGCTCACAGATGGCCTAAGAATGCCAAATGGTACCATCAAAAATATAGAAGAAGGTTACAAGTACTTGGGGATTATGCAAAGCAACATCAACCACGAAGCCGAGGTACGTCACAAAGCCATTACCGATTACAAAAAACGCCTTCGGCAAGTCCTACGGAGTCAGCTCAATGCCAAGAATCAAGTCATGGCAATAAATACATATGCACTGCCAGTAATAAGATATCCAGCAGGCATAATAAAGTGGACTGAGGAAGCCTTCGAGGAAACAGATGTAACAACTCGTAAGCTGCTGACCATGCATGGAGCACTCCACTCAAAATCTGATACTACTAGATTGTATCTCGATAGGAAAGATGGCGGTAGGAGACTCAAAAACGTACAGCAGACAGTGAAAGAGGAAAAACAAGGCATCAAAGCCTATGCAGCCTCCATGGCCACTTCAGATAAGTTGCTAGCTGAAATTCAATCGGCTGCTCTGACAATGGAGCTTCGCAGTGATGATGAGGAAACTGACTGGCACATGAAACCTCTTCATGATGCTTACCACCGACAGATATCTAAGGTTGGCGATCTTCACCAGACATATATGTGGCTGAACAAAGGAAACCTAACGGCCAATACAGAGTCGCTAATCATGGCAGCCCAGGAGCAAGTGCTCCCAACAAGGCAACTCCAAACAAAAATCCATCACACTAGAGACGATCCTAAATACAGACTGTGCAAAGATGCACCTGAGACCATCCAACACATCATCAGTGGATGCAAGCAACTAGCGGAAACGCATACACTGAGCGGCATAATCATGTAGCAGGTGTTGTGTATAGAAGTCTATGTGATGAGTATTGCCTTAATAAACCACAACACTGGTGGGAAGCTCCTGGTAAGGTCAATGAAAATGACCGCGCTAAGATCCTCTGGGACTTTTACATCCGGACTGACAAACATGTCCTAGCAAACCAACCAGATATAGTGGTGGTGGACAAGGAGAACAAGAGAGCTACTATAATAGATATAGCAGTAGCCAATGACAACAATATAGCCAGCAAAGAAAAAGAAAAGGTAAAGAAATATCTCCCTTTTGGAAAAGAGATTGCAAAATGTTGGGATGTAAGAACAACTGTAATCCCAGTAGTCATCGGGACACTGGGCGCAATAACACCGGCGCATAAAATGTGGTCTGCCCAAATACCGACAGCAATCAACTCAGGTGAGTTGCAGAAAAGTGTGCTATTGGGAACAGCTAAGATCTTGAGGCGAGTGCTCAAACTCCCAGGTCTCTAGTAGAAGACCCGAGTTAAAGCAGAAATTACCACCCATACGGGTTAACCGGAATGAGGAAACAATTTTATATATAAATTTGGCTAGAAATTTATTAAAATTTGACTAAGCAAAAGATTACTAAAAGTTTCAAATTACACAAAAGGTGTGTAACACTCATCAGATGAAATGCTTAGGCTAAGCATTTTATCTGATGAGTGTTACAAACCTTTTGTGTAATATGAAACTTTTAGTAATTTTTGCTTAGTCAAATTTTAATAAATTTTACCAAATTTATAGTAAGCTCTACTTTAGTATTGAGCACTCTATGCTGACTTTTAGCCTATACTTTATTGTATATATAAATATATACTTTATTATCAATTTAATTATGATTAGTGCTACATTCAACTTTTTAAACCAGCTTTCAAACGCATTACGTGTTCTAGCGTTCTATCTGAAGTTGAACAGGACAAGTTATATTAAGTACTATCTCTGTATTCAAAAAAGAAATAAATTTTTAAAGTTATGCGAGTAGATTTGCGCTGGGTTATTTTGTTATTTTAACACTATACCGCAAAAAAATATTGCAAATGCAATAGCATTTTGTTGTGGGTTCTAATTGAAGTTAGAGGGATGGCATTGCCAATAACTTGAAACACATTACATAAGAATAAAATAGCCAATTGGAAAAAAATTTTCAGTGGCATTTTAATTGCAAAATGCTGCCTTTAACCCAAGAAATGTGGCGCATACCGATTTTCTTTTCTCGCCAGCTGCAACCCACTTGTAGAGTGGTTACTCATACAATGTCCAACTCATAGAGTGGTCACTCATAGAATCTCCAACTCGTAGAGTGGTCACTCATAGAGTGTCCGACTCGTAGAGTGGTCACTCATAGAATGTCCAACTCATAGAATGACCCACCCATAAAGTGTCTGCTCATGAGTGACCTAGCTAGCAGCTCCCTTGTCAAGCGGCTCAGAGAGAAAGCTCTCTCACACAGCTCATACCATATAGAACTCTAATTTGGGTGCCCCATGCTATTTCATAGCAAAAAATATTGCGAACTTCTTTACTTTAAAACTTGTTATCTGTTGTCAGTACAGTTTGGCTGACGCCTGACGTTTTCAGAATTATGTTAAATAACATAGTTTTATACGGTATTATTGTAAGATCTACATATTACCATTTCGGTATATCATGATAAACCATCAATTCTGTCTCCTTTGAGTAAGTGAAGCTTCTCCAACCTTTTTAATGCAAGTTTCATAAAAACACAACACTAATGTAAGCTATGTGAAAACAACCTAGATAGGCTTAAGAAGGTTTCTAAACCTTGGATCAGGGTCGTTTCCATTAATAGGTGATGATCAGTGTCAACAGGTGAATGTTTCATATTGCAGACACTCAGTAGTCACATATCCTGTTTTACATTATTTACTTGAAGGAATAAAGAGACTGGGTGCTAAAACGTGACATGAAGCAAGGATGGGTGGCGGCTAATAATTCCTGCCAACTAACAGTGATGAAACAAGAATGTGCAAACATGCATTACAACCATTTGGGGTCAATCACATGTTTATTTGTAAAATATTGTTATATATAGCTCACTAATAGACAGACATCCTAGACAATTCAGAAACACGGCTAGGCAATAACAAATGGACGGACCTTGTCATTAAAATAACAATACAACCTAGCAACAGAAAAATACTAGTCATGTTTTTATACACAAAATAGACTGCCAAAATACATTTAATATAATCGTAATGGCAACTCTCACAGACATTAATATCTAAAGATGTTTGGCAAAGGAATGTAGGGACTCGTTTTTATCGAGATATCAAAAAAATCTTCGACTAGCTTAAACATTCAGTTTAAAAACTTTTCATAGCATGAATATTCCAATCCCATACCCTCAGGCTAAGCATGGTGATTATAACCAAACTTTAGCCATAGAACCATAAGCAAAATTGAGCAACAACAGTCTTCCAGCAATTTAAACAGAACCATCACGTTTTAATTTAAATTTGTTCATATAAGTTGAGGGCAATAAATAACGCTTAGATGATGGGGCACTTGTAAATTTGGTGAAACCCTTAAGAGTGTCTGGATGATAATTTATCAAGATTTGAGAGCTGACCTGTGTGGGCTTAGGCTATTATGGCTGTGCTGCTTGAGAGGCTCTTGAGAAGTTTGGTAATTAAACGTTTAAGTCTAGTGAACACAAGCAGCTTAGCTGCACCAAAAGATTGATTGAAAAAGTTATCTGAATTCAATGGGGTCAAGATTAAAAGACTGTCGATACAGAAATTAGTAACACGCTGCAGCACAAGAAATTTCCAAGTCATGACAGAATCATTTTTATGATTTCAAGTATTAGTTTTTAACTAAATGTTTTAAGCATGAAAGAAATTAAATTTTTTTGTATTCAAGAATATTTAAGTTTGGTATCCGGCAGCCAGTAAACAGCGGGCCATATATAATACTGCAATTGTTTGGACACCAAAGGATTTGACACGATCACCTAACAAAAAATAACAACTTGCAAAAATACAAACAAAACATTACCTAAAGAAAGAACAAATAACGAAAGGAAATAAATATAAAATATATTACATTAAAATAGACTGGAATGTTGTTCTATGGGTCACTGGATGGTGCTGACAGCTCGACAAGTTTAGACAAGTTGGATTTGATACATTTGCGAAGTTGTGCTGCTACCGAACAGAACTCCATCCTCCAAGTATCATGTAAATACGATTTCATCTCCTCTGTTGAACCATCTACTGGTGGTAGGTGGGCATTGTCTACAGAGATATCCAACAAAACAACATCACATCACGATTTATGAGACTGTTAGACATCATTGGTAAGCTTTTTGGCAGAAAAGTTTTATATATTGAAAAAGTGTTAAAGAAACATTAATCTGTCTGTGAGGTTGGCAATAGCTAGTTTTTACAAAACTATCAAGGCAGCACATCTCAGACCCTTGGCTGAGCAACTCATTTCATTTCAAGAAGCTCTGCAAAGAACAGAATGATTTCGGATTTCATATGGGTACTGTCATTGCCAAGTTTTTAAAAATATAATCTAAAATAAATTGTTAATGAACTATTCAGATACTGCTACGTTGACAAACATAAAAAAATCTTTATGTATTTACGAATATTTTAATAGTCTCGAAAAGTGCACAATAGTAACTGTCATGGCAAGTCATTGTTTGAATAATATCAACTGACAGCTAATACCAGAGGCACGAAATTATTGCTACTAGCATTTCATTTTCACCCACTGCGACAAGAATGCTGAGCAAATGTCATCAGATTTATCCCTTCTTGTGCAAGGTAAACATTTATATTGGGCTTTAGGCTTATTAGGAGTTGAACAACCAATTACGCAACAAAAACCAAAAACCTACACAATTTTTTTAATGTTTGCCATCTCGATGGATGAAAAAGGAGAATATACAACATTATTGGTGACACTATAAAAGATTATCAGCCAAGTTGAAGACAATAAGGTAAATCTAATGTTGAAGCGAATGTTGATGGATAAGATGTAAATTAAAACACTACATAAAACGTCGTTACCAAAACTAAGCCATTCCTGTCATACAGAACGCTCGTTGCTGAACTCATAGCAACTGCCTTGTTTTAGGACAACAACATTTTTTATTAGCCTAAACAGTGTAACTAATGCAGGTATAACTCAAAAAGAGTGTTTTGCTTCACGCTTATCATTTTTCTATGGTATTCTTTTACGTACAATTAATTTCACAGCGCCTCTATAGAAAATATTGTAATGGACTTGGCAGTATATTTATTCAAGATCTATTTACTTACTTTATGTACTTTACGTATTATACGTAACAAGTGAGAAAACTCATTTTATTCCAGAATATACACAAGTTCCACAAAGCTTTCACATTTTAAGTAATAACAACACAAAATGACAAAAACGGTTGTCAATAGTAAGGTTCTTTTACCATAATGGTAAAAGCAGTGAATGCTAAGGACTGTATAGCTCAGTTGTTAAACACGTGATTATGAAACTTGCAGTTGCAATCTCTGTGAATTCAAATTCAGCAAGCTTTTCATTCCAAGATTTTAATAGCTATAACTGGACAGGCAGATATCCGAACAGACGACAACAAACTTCAAGATTTATATACATGTATTGCGTATTATATTAATAAGCAATATATAGCAAGACACTGACCTACATAATCTGTGAGCAATGTTATTAGCTTATGTGAATCAGCGTCACCAACGGTGTTGTTGGTACTTCTAATATTGGTGCTGTAGTTCCAGAGAACCTGACAGACGAGTCCTGCGAGCGACCAGTCTAGCATTGCGAAGTCCTTTAGTATGTCTGCTAGTCTACAGAGAGATATGATTCATCTGATGATTATTAGACACAGTAGAATCATAAGAGCTCAATGGGTCCTGTCTAAAGTTATATTTATAACACGAACTGTAGGTTTAGATTGAAAACTGCAGTTATTACAACATGCAATATTACAACTAATCGGCCAATGAACCTTTTTATGGTAGACAAAACTTTACCTAACATTTGGATTTATCTACCCTCTGCAGTAGAAAGCTATAGCCATATTTATGTATGTACACTTGAATCAATGAAGTTAGCTAATTCAATTGTGGAGCAAGGCTTGATTTTTGTCGATTCACAATCCAGGAACTCTAATCCTTCACTTTCCTGTACAATTGACCATGTGTTCAATTTCTACCGACTAATAACCTTTTCTAAATGTTCCGCTTAAACTTAAGCTGCTGGCATTCTTCTAGAAGCAACCTTAGATACCTACCAGTTTCATGAAATTTGAGACGAATGTTTTCTCTCATATAAAATAGGACTTTAGTCTAAACTACTTTTGGTTTGTCGTTAATAAATAGGAAAAACGATGCTTTGATTGCTAAGTTGATCATTGGTTTAAATCACAAGTTCCTTTTGTAGTGTCAAGAAAGAGTTAAAATATTATATATTCACAAAGAAAAATTATTAAATAGTTTTTTTCAAATAATGAACGAATGAGTTTATCAACTGATGAAATGAGGCAAGTTACTGGTTATTGAAAATCATTGGAAGATAGTTCAGGGCTTCTCTCTGAACAGGAAAAAAATATTTAATCAGATTCTCGGTGTGATATTTGATTTCCGTGGCAGTAAATTAGAATTTAATAGAATTCACAAATATGTGAGGAAGTGACAACATAAATATTAATTAGTTTGAAGCAAAAAATTGTTTGATACTCAATAATAGAAATTGAGGCTTCCTAAATCCATATGAGCTGAATTTAAAGTAGCAGAAGGCGTGACTGACTATTTGGTAGCAGAATTTTAAAAACTTAATATACGAAAATTTGCTGTGTAAAAATTTTCAGTTTTTTTAAAGTTTTTTCTCCTTGATTTGATCTCTGCGTAATGGTGGGGTAAAATGCTGATGACTACACACTTTTATCGATGCATATTCAATATTCTATATTAGTGCTTATATTGAAAATTTTTTAAATGCCAAAATGTTTACATATTCATGGCACGATTATAATTAAAGCTCCTGCATACACTGTTTTACAACAGTTGAACGAATTGAATTAAAAAAATATTCAAAATTGAGTAGACAGACACAAAATACTTTAATAGCAATACAAGATTGCTCATAATAATAAAATAGATTGCAGATAAAAAGTAGACAATTCAGCTAAATTCTTGAGCATTGCATACCAGAAACATGAGGTTTGATAACAACGCATCCACAACTATATCGGTAGTATGATGTGTTTCATGATGGATATCAGGCTATCTTAAACAAAGTTTGATAAAAGGATTGGATACAAAAAACTACGCAGAAGCAAACAGCATAAAAATTGCAAATTTGCTAATAAGATGATTGGCTAGATTGACTCACGCTACTACTGCTCATGTGCAAGCATCAACTGTTCTACTAGAGATGAACTATAAATTAAAAAACGTTTGCTACACCAGCACATTTTACTCTGATGATATGCACGACAGTCTACAGTCTTACTTGGAAATGCCTCCCTCCCTTTTTAGCACTGGTCTCTTATCTTCATCGAGCATACAGTTGACAAAAACTCCGCAGCGGAAATACACGAGGTCTTGGTCTCCGGAGTCTAGCAGTGTCACCATTATCTCTAGCACTGTATATATATATATATGTTTATATATGCTCATTCCTGTCTGCTTGATGCATTCCGGTTATGCATACAAATAGACAATCATTTAAGGTTCTCAAGCAATGGCGAGTGTATTATTTCTAAAACTAGACCAACAACTCATGCTCTAGTTCAGCTTGGAAAGATAGGTGTAAAACCAAAAGGCCCATCCTTCATTTACCAGAGTCCAATATTGCCCATTCTGTTATATGCTGTTCCAAGCTGGTAGCCTTTTGCATCAAAGACAAAGAAAAATTAGAATGCTTTCAAAAATTATGCTATAGGGTTGTGCAACCGAAATGGACAGTTACAACCAGCTTCTAAATGCCCTTTATGCTGATGAGCATCTCCATTCAGCTTTATCTTCCCCGTCATATCTTTACTGTATGAGTAATACTCACGACTTCGAGAGAACATAACTCTAAAGAGTTGAGCTAGTAAGAACTCAAATTTTCTGACCCACATAAGACATACTACTAAAGTGTAACAACATATCAAATAGAAGTCAATGAGTCTCTGAAATCTAAATTGGAGTTATCAACTCGTGAATAGAGTGCACCAAGAAGCCTATTATTTTGTTCTAGTGACCTTTTTAAGATTACTCCATTTGCTCCATATTGAATGTTTTAATTGCATTATATCTCAGCATGTGTCATCACAGACAGGTTTGAAACATTTCTTCATGACTTGTGATAGAGTTTTTGACATTGACCAATAACAAAGCTTTGATAAACAGGTGATTTTTGATTTACATGACATCAATTTCATTTTCAATAAGATAGCCTGCAGGTGAGCGTCTAAGTGGGTGGTCCTCAGGAACCAGATAGAGTTTTGAAATCAAATATTTTTAGCCACTTGATGGAAGGCACGGAGCATATGCATGTGAAGTTTGAGTGAAATCAGGTGAAAAATGTGAAAACACACTGCGTTTACACGGACTAATAGACAGACACGCAATGACAATGTGAAATTAAATAATATAAATAACTCATAAGTTGTATAGTATGCATCAACTATTAAACAATATTCCTCATTCCCTCCATATCCAAAGTTTCCTCCAAACATACCAATCAATGGAGTTGTGTGCACTTAAAACTACGGCACACGCGCGATCTATTCCCACAATCCTCACACCTAAGTGCCACTGATTAAAGGGAGGTCAGTAGGACATCTATTTGAGTTGATTACCAATGATTAGTGCGGCTCTTCATAACCTTGATACACTGAGTTACCGTAAAACCTCTAATCGAACGCCATGGCGCTCTATTTTTCAATTCTTCCTCTATAGTGGTGGTCAATTGGAAGTGGCGTTCCAATAAAGGCTGGCAGTCTATTTTCTAAGTGGCTCGTCAGAATTTTTCAAAGATAGCTTTAGCCCTATTACGGGTGAAGCGAATGTCGCTCATATTTTGCTCTGTTTTTTCGGAGGAGCCTTTTGGACCTTTAAACCATTAAACCTTTTGGATGCAATAAATATGCTAACTTACCTCTAACTTACCTCTAACTTACCTCTAACTTACCTCTAACTTACCTCTAACTTGCCAAAGATCTCTTAATAAATGTGCATCAAGAAACTGAAAAATCTCTTTACCATTGATATTTATTGCTTGCGATTGACCTGCAATGATATTATAGCCTGTATTCTTCTTTGCAATTTGTTGTCATTTTCAATTTTTATTTCATTCTAAATTTGAAGACATAATTTTATTCTATATCTATATCTAACATGGCTGAATAAAGGCTCATTGCACTCAATGATATGTTTGCTACAGTTTATGGTAAAAACTAGCTTTGTAGCTCAAGCGTAGTTATGAGCATCTGTTATGTTTCTGCACAGAAGCAATTAAATAGAGTATTAAATTAGAGAAATGGTTTATTGCACACTCCAGAGACAACTGATTTGATAACAGAAAACCCAAGTATTTATATGTTTGGTCATAGAAAAGCTTTGTAAAAAGCTACAAGCATTATTAATAGCTATAATGAGACAGTACTATATAATATTAGCTTGTATAAAGCTTTAGCTAAAAAGCATAATGTTTGTTGGCAAAGTACCAGTAATACTTGGCACTTGCATGACACCTCCTCACTAAGCTAAAGGTTCTTTCTGGTTCTCTTAGACCTTCGGGGTTTGTCTCTGCTATACTCATCTCCATCAGGTAGACGAGGGTTGCGTGGTCTTCTTCTAGACGGAGGTTGCTCTGTTACAGTTGTAGGGGCTGGTAGTTGCAGTTTTGTCTCCTCTGTTATATCAGGTTTATCTCCAGGGTCTTGATCTTCTTCTGTTGAGTATCTTGGTCTGAGTTGTTCAACATGTCTTCTCCAAGTAGGTCCCTTTGGTACCACTTTGACATTGAGACTACGAGTTCTATATATCTTAGTAACAATGGCTGGAACCCATCTAGGTTGTCTGTTGCGTTTAGGTCCATGATACAAGGCATAGCATGGTGCTCCAAGATTGTAGCTGTGTATCTTGCTAACTGTCTTTTCTGCCGATCTGTTGACTTCTCTGGATTGATGAAACTGTGCTATGTGTGCGGGTGATGGCAATAGGGTGTCAATCTTGCATCTCATCTGTCTTCCATTCAGCAGCTGACTGGGAGAGTATCCTGTAGGAAGTGGTGTCCTTCTATAGTGCATCAGGAACTGTTGTAGTGCAGATTTAGGTGAGAGTGACGATTTCTTCATGGCTTGTTTGAAGGATTGTACTAGTCTTTCAGCTGCGCCATTTGTAGCTGGATGGTAGGGTGCTCCAGTGAGGTGTACAATGCTTCTCTCTTGACACCACTGCTGAAACTCTCCTGAGGTGAAGCTGGTAGCATTGTCAGTGACTATGGTGTGAGGGTATCCAAAGTGTGCGAATATCTCCTCTAAGATGTCTGTGGTAGCTCTGGTAGAAGTAGATGACGTCCTGTGTATGCATGGATACTTTGAGTAGGCATCTATCATCACTAGCCATTGGCTGCCCATGAAGTTCACTGCATGATCTAAGTGAAGACGACTCCATGGCTTCTCAGGTAGCATCCAGGGATGTATAGGATACTTCTGTGGAAGCTTCTGGTGTTCAGCACAGGCAGTGCACTGTCGGCTTGTCTCCTCTATATCAGAGTCAATGCGAGGCCAATAGACAGCAGTTCGAGCTAGCTTTTTCATTCTTTCCATTCCAAAGTGTCCAAGGTGAAGGATCTTTAATACTTCCTGTTGTAACTTGACAGGAATGACTACTCTGTTGCCATATAGAAGACAACCTTCAGTGATAGAAAGTGAATCTGAGATCTTGTGGAAGAGTGACAGCTGAGTCTCCTTCATCTCTTTGTTACCAGGCCATCCTTCTGCTGTGTAGCGCATTACTGTGGCTAGTGTTGTGTCTTTCTTTGTATCTTTTGCTAGAACATTGTAGTCTGTAGAGTTGAGCTGTTGCCCAATAGTGTGAATAGTGCATACTGTATCAACATCATCCTCATCTTCTCTTGCATCAAACTCTTTATCAGGTCCAACTGGCAGTCTTGAGAGGACATCTGCATTTTGATGATGCTGGGTAGATCTGTATTCTATGGTGTAGTCATACTGATTTAGTACCAGTGCCCATCTTGCTAGTCTGTTGGCTGCTAGAGCTGGAACTCCTTTGGTAGGTCCTAGAAGTGTGAGAAGAGGTCTGTGGTCAGTTACCAAGATAAACCGTCGACCATACAGGTACTGGTGATACTTCTTTAGAGCAAATATGATTGAGAGAGCTTCTTTTTGTACTTGTCCATATTTCCTCTGTGTGCTGGTCAGTGTTTTTGAAACATTGGCTATTGGTCTCTCACTTCCATCAGGATGATGAAATAGTACAGCTCTCAGTCCAGTTTCTGAAGCATCACATGAGATTCCAATGTCAAGATCTGGGTTGAAGTGTGCTAAGACACTATCAGTTGATAGCATATCTTTCAGTTTGTTGAAGCTCTTTTCTTGTTCAGTGCCCCACTTCCAGGTCTCTCCTTTGCGTGTCAGTTTGTGCAATGGTCCTGTGAGTTGTGACAGATTGGGTATGAACTTGCTGTAGAATTGTGTAGCTCCTAAGAAAGATCTTAGCTGAGTTAAGTCTGTTGGGACTGGCATCTGTTGTACTGCATCTGCCTTCTTTCCTTTAGTGATTCCCTTTGAAGTGAGTTTGTGTCCCAGATACTCTACTGTAGGTTGAGCAAAACAGCACTTGTCTTTTCTACATCTGAGTCCTCTTTCTTCTAATCTTTGAAGAAGTCGACGTAAGTTTTGTAGATGGCTCTCTGCATTGGCTCCACTCACTAGTATATCATCTAGGTATACTGCTACTCCTGGGAGGTCTTGTGTCAGTTGCTCCATGATTTCTTGAAAATACCCTGGTGCTGAGCTTATGCCAAAGGGCAACCTCTTCTGTAGTAGTACTCCTCGGTGTGTTGATAGTGCTAGTCGTTGACTTTCTGGTGCCAACAATATTTGATTGTAGGCATCTGCTAAATCAATCTTTGTGTAGCAATAGCCTCCACCTAGTTTTCTGATTAGATCTTCTGGTAGTGGGATAGGTTTCCTATGTGTTTCTAGCTGATTATTGATAGTCTTGGAGTAGTCTCCACATACTCTGATCTTCCCTGCAGCTTGACCTGTTGTAGATTTGCGTACAGGTACAACTGGTGTTCCATACTGGTTGAATTGAGTTGGTTCCCATATGCCTTTAGCTACACCTGCTTCGTATGCTTGGTTGAGCTCTTCTGTCAAGGCAATAGGAACTGGTCTGGGTCGGCAGAAGACTGGCTTTGTTGAAGGTTTGAAGTTTATCTCTAGTTCAAAGTTCTTGAGACATCCTAGCTTGTCTTTGAATATATCTGGAAATTCTTTGCACATCTCCTTACACTTGATTTGTAACCTCCCATCTGGCTGGTTCTCTGTGATTGTTGATACAAGGTTCTGTTGTAGCTTGTCATCAATAGAGATGCCTAGTTGCTGTATAGCAGTTCTTCCTAGTAGGTTGAGATCTTGTACAGCACTAATCACAAATGGTAGTCTGACTTCTTTCTGTGCATCCAATTGGGCAGTTAGCTCACATCTGCCAAGCGTCTCTATGAGATGTCCTGAGGCTGATTTGTAGTTAACTGTAGTAGGTTTTAGGTTTGGCTTTCCTAGCTTCTCCCATATTGATTTACAGATGAAGTTGTCACATGCTCCAGTGTCCAGTTCAAGTGTGAAGTTGTCTCCCTCCAGTTTGATGTTTTCAGCAAGTTTCACCATCTTGGTTGATGTGCATTCTATCATCTTTACTGGTTTTTCTGCTGCAGATGATTTCTTTTTCTTGCATGCTCTTTCTATGTGACCTTGTTTAGAACAAAAGTTGCAGGTGGCTGCTTTGAATCTGCAGTCATCCGCTGTATGGTTAGTTCGGTCACATCTGTAGCATAGCTTTCCTTCCTTCTGCTTGTCAGGTGTAGAGTTGTTTTTCTGGATTGGTTTGTATCTTGATTTCTGTTGAGCAACCTTGTTGACTTTAGACGAGTTTCCATAAACTGTCTCTTTGGCAACTTTAGCTGCTTCTTCTGTTTCCTGTGCTACCTGTATAGCTTTGTTGAAGTTGAGTTCATTGTCCTTGACCTTGAAGAGAGATTTGAGAACTGCTTCATTGTTTACAGAGCAGATAAATCTTGTTCTGAGAGCCTCATCTAATGGATCTGTAATGTCTATGAAGGCACATGTAGTTGCATCTTGACGAATTCTGGCAGCTAACTCTTGAATAGTTTCTCCAGGTTTCCTCTGCATGTCACTCCAATACTTGTAACGCTCTCTAACAATGAAGCGCTTAGGGTCATACTGGTCTTTGAGAAATTCCAGTATTTCATCCATGTTGAGGTCGTTGATCTGCTTGGGTGTTGAAAGCTGAGCTGCCATATTACTAAGCTGCTTGTAGAGTGTAGGCTGTTGGTTGGTGAGAAAAGTGCCAGCAATCTTGTCTTGATGAATAGAATTTGCTGCAATGAATGTGTTGAATCTGTCTATGTAATCTGTTAGTAGCTCTGCTGTTGGGTCAAAACCTGGGAAGGCTGGAACAGCGGTTGCAGCTGTTTCTTGTTTCCGTTGTAGGTTTTGTAGTAGTAGCTCCATCAGTTTCTTATTCTTCTCCATTCTTTCATCTTGCTGACGTCTGTATTCCTCTTGTTGCTGCTTGAACTCCTCATGCTGCTGTTGTCTATGCTCTTCTTGCTGCTTTCTCTGCTCCTCTTGCTGCTGTCTCTGGTCCTCCTGCTGCTTCTGCATTAGCTTGATCAGGTCTGCTACTTCTGCCATTGTAGTGGTGCAATTTTGAACAGTTACTCTTGTAATAAACCAGAACTCTTTGTATCGATTTTATCAATGATAAAATCTGAACAAAACTCTTTGTAACTGTTCAAAAGAGAAATCATTGTTGCCAATTAGCTTCTGTTATGTTTCTGCACAGAAGCAATTAAATAGAGTATTAAATTAGAGAAATGGTTTATTGCACACTCCAGAGACAACTGATTTGATAACAGAAAACCCAAGTATTTATATGTTTGGTCATAGAAAAGCTTTGTAAAAAGCTACAAGCATTATTAATAGCTATAATGAGACAGTACTATATAATATTAGCTTGTATAAAGCTTTAGCTAAAAAGCATAATGTTTGTTGGCAAAGTACCAGTAATACTTGGCACTTGCATGACAGCATCGATCCAGTGTAAGCTGTTTTAAGATAGCCATAAGGATGCTATTAAATAACATGCTATGAATCTGCATATTTATATAAGTCTGTTTATAAGTCTGCACAATAATAATCTATCAAATGATACAAATATACATTAATGAACAAGTGATATAAACGAATCATACATATAGTACATACAGAAACAAAAAATTAACATTTGAAAAAATAAAAAGCTTTCCTCTATTGCTCGGATAGCTGCGTTCTGATTGTTGTTTTCGATGGAGTGAACATCTTTTAGTTGTCCAATACCTTCCACAATATCTTCTGACCTCAACTCTTCTTTTGAATTGCTAAACTAGTTGATATTAGCATCCAAACAATTTATGGCAGAGCAATACTTTTACGCGCTGCATTAAGCACAATGATAGTATGCTCGGTATATGCTCCTTTGGTCCAAAACTTGCAAACCGGTTTTTTATATGCGTGTCCTTCAAAGTATTGAGACCACATTAAACAGGGAACTACTATTAACCTGAGACAGTCAGTAGTTATTTCTATGGCGCTCCTTTCAAAGTTCCATCTACTATTATAAATTTAAACCGCTGTTTATATGTGCACATGTACTCCGAAGTATCAGAACGGCGTTAAACAAGGAACCACTATTAGCCTGAGACAGTAATTATTTCTTTAGTGTTGCTTTGAAAGTTAATCTACCATTGTAAATTTAAGCCGTTTCTTTTATATATGTAGGCTACTTCAAAATACAAAGACTGCATTAAAGAGAGAATTACTACTAGCTTGAGACCATTATTGATTATTGCTATTCTATTGCTTTCAAAGATTTAGTGACAAAAAACCAAAAAGCTTTGGAATTGGACAACGAGAGACTTAATTGTTATTGATATAAATGATTAATTATTAGTACAATTTTATAGACACTTTTCTACTGGTCAGTTGATATTACGGGCTCGTAAAGATCAAGTAATGTCAAAGTGGCAGTCAATTGGAGAGTAGCATTCAAATAGAGGTGGCATTCAATTATAGGTTTTACGGTAATTCATTCCACATAAATACACTATAGATGGAATGACGAGATATGTCACATATCCTATATTAAAACCTTTGTATGTTGAAGCAAAGATTTCTATAAGAATACGTTGTAATTTGCTGAACTTGTTGTGCAACCAAAACATCTACAAAAACTCCTGAATAAAAATTACAGGTAATTAAACATAAGATAAAGAACTATTTACCCAGACTATGCAAAATTCCAAATGTAAAAAACTAAATTTTAGGTAAAAACAAATTAATGATTTAGCAATCCGTGTAAAAGGCTATGCAGAAGTGTATATTGAACCTTTGCCTGTATAGCAGTTTGGGTCTGCTAGACACCCTGCAAGCTTAATTGGAGAGCGTGGAACTTTACTTATGCTATCCAATATACATATAACAATAAGAAGCAGCTTGATTTGTTTGTTGATTGACGCTGTTTCTATATTGTATTTTCTTATTAAAGTCAGCAACGTAAAGTTTATAGGAAAATGGTTAACATGAATAAAACACAAATCACGATGCTAGAATATAAATTAAGACATAAATGATAATTGAAGTAAGCAAAGATTATAACAGCAAAAATCAGATCTTAACCATTTTCCCAAAAGCAGTGACAAGACGAGAAATAATCCATTGATAAACAAACAAAAACGAACCTTTTGTTCTCCTTGGCTTGCACTAAGTAAATAGTTGTTGGTGAGTAGACTAACGTATTTAAATGTAACCACTCAATATAAGTAAGGGTAAAATAAAATGCTGGTGATCAGCTGAAGATATTGATGCCTACTGACCAGGAGAGCTTACCATCTACCAGAGCTTCAGGGGAGAATTCAGTAAACAAAAACAAAACAAAAAAACAAGAGTTTTGTCTCATTGGTTATTGAACCTGGGCCACCAACCCCAGCCAATCCCCAAGCAGAAGGTTCAGATAACTTCCTATGGAATCATCGTCAAACGATTCTTTTCTATTTTGCAAATGCTGACAAAACACTGCCTGAATCATATTCTGTGGTCAACTGCGCGCTGTGCTTGGAATTGTTTATGATGATGTGATTATAGCGATATTTGTACTTTGCACCTTGCTGCCAATAACATGTCGTAATGAAAATAGGTTGATAGTGTGATGGGTATAATAGGTATTAGGTGGAAGCGTGATTGCATGCTTGTAAAATAAACAGGTATGATTGTACACAGCACAGCAGTTTCAGCTACTGCAAAATTTCAGTGGAATCCGCTACAACCTGAGTTACAAATGTCAATGTATTGATAGTATTTAAATGAATTATATAGCCCAGGTTCTAACTTGATTCAGTTTTAAATATAATAAATTAAATGAATTACAATGGACACATGTATCTATGTATCAATGTATCTATGTATTCATGTACCCATGTATATATATGTATCCATTTATAACGTGTATCCGTGTATCCGCGTATCTGTGTATCCGTGTATCCGTGTATCCGTGTATCAATATATCGACATACCAATTTATCAATGTATCCTTGTATGTAAGAAGTTTTTGGAACTCGTGGAATTTTTATTAAAACTAAAAACTTCAACAAAATACATAAATTCACTACAGCTACACAAGCTGAAGTTGTAATCAAAACATGCATCAGAAGCGAAACTTAACAGAAACCAAAAAATTAGCTCGAGAAATACAAACTTCTTTAGCTTGCCTCTAAGTCAGCTTATCTATCTGCAAAAAACATTGTCAATAGCTATATGTAGCTATTCTATGTAGCTATGCAGCTATAGGAATAGCTTTCAAAAATATGCAGCAATTGCAAACAGGCAGTTTCTTTTGAATATAAGAAAAATAACAAACTTGTCAAGTTTTTAGTTCAAAATAAGAACAGGTCTCTAAAGCTTTACTTGAATTGAATGAGCCACATAAAAAGTTCCTTTTTACAAAATGAACGAAGCAAAAAGGTTGGTTCTTGAATGTGCCAACTGGCTCAGTAGAAAATTGGGTTAGTCTTCACAATGGGAAAACAACTCCTTTAGTAGCGCTAGCCCATTCATTGTATAATTTGGCTAACCAGTGATGTCATTAAAAGTATTACAAAGAATCTAACATCAAAAGACAACCAAGTAGAACTTACATGTAAGTTCAATTTGAACAGATGTACATAGACACCTTGTACACCAACATTCTGTCAGCCGAGTCTACCCCTATACATTGCCACCCATCCGTTTCAACTAACCAACTGACACAGGGTGAAAATATACAGAAAGGAGAAAAAGCTTGTATGAAATGCTGATGATGCTTGGAGTAGCCTTCCCTCCATTGACTGGGGTGTGTTTGACTCTACAAAAATAAGACTAGGTGAAACAAGGGTGTAGACATTCATAAGGATTGCAGATCTACACAAGGAAGGATTCGAATGGCTAAAAGAAATGTTTTTGTAAAACAGGAAATTGACCACTTTTCTTTTGTCATTCCTTATTTTTCTAATAATCAAAATATTCTCATGAGACTGCTCAGCTTTATAATAAAAATAATGTAAAATATGCTTGCTGACTTTCTAAATATTGGTTACATCTATAAGAATAAAAATTCCTGGCACATTTGAAGCAGGTATCAGTTGTAATATTATTGAAGAGAGCTGCCGACAGGGAAAAATGAGCTCTCATACAAAACCACATAATGATAAAAACATTTAACTAAACAAATAAACTTTGAACTTTGAACCCTTTAAACTATGTGAACTTGACTTGAATAGTTTAAACTTGAACTGCATATACTTTAAGATTAATTGAGTTGAACCACTCTGTCTCATATTTACAATTTCTTTATTTAACCCTGTTGAGCGATATTAAATTACATAGAGTATTATTTTAAATAGCAACATACTAGTCTAAAAGTACAAAGTTTTATTTATTAAACAGTTGTGACTCTCCTTTCACAACACCTAGCTATTACCATTTAATGCTGGCTAGTATTATTAAATCAGTGAAAATAGTTGTCTGCTCTCACCTTCTATAGTGATGTTGGAGGAAGCAACTCCATAAAAGTTTTCTGCATGACACGAGTATATGGCAGTATAATCCGATGTTGCTACTCCTTTCACTAAGACTAGCTTGGTAATGACTCTTCCAAGTGCTGCATGCATATTACCAGTTATGTACCTACATAAGACGATACATATTCTTTGCTCTACCAAACTATAGGAGGTGAAGTAATCGTCGGAATTCTATATACCAAGTTACTAGTGAATACACTTCACCCTGATTAAACCAAATAAATATGAACGCTTTCTACGAATGAATCATCAGTATGATATTTTTTTATTATACTTGCACTGTTCAAAATGGTCGACAATTTGTGTATTCACTTCTATGTAGCTAAAACCAAAAAATATAAATGCTGTTCAGTTTTTTAAAGCTGTTAAAGAAGGAAGTTGGAATAATCAGTGTGACGCTTTTTTTAATTATACACACACAATGTTCAACATGGCCGCCGATTAGTACAGTCAGCATAGCTTTTTCCTAAAGCCATGTTGGTTATGTTAATTGGCAGCCATGTTGAACATAAACAATTAATCCTTGGGAGTCAAATTTTAGAGTTAGTTTTAGGAAAAACCTTTTTGACTAATAAAACCTTTAGCTTGAGTCACAGCTTAACAACCGGTTACATATTTATTAGCCCATAAGATTGGAAAAGGTTGTCAGACCCTGAGGACTGCAAGAGAAGCACCGCTAATTGATAGTTAGTACGCCAAAAAAGGGTATTAGGTTTGAGCCAGATTGCTCAAGCTCTTTATGAAAAAGCATAACTAGAGTGTATTTTTATTAATGTATGCCTAATACTAGGTTTATCTGTTCATGAAGTTTTACCGGTGAACACAACTACCATCATTTTTGTGAATTTTTCAAAACCAGTATTGTAGTATTTTGAAATTGTAAAATGCCAACTCATTTTTAAAATTTAAGCTAACAATTTGTTTCATGCTTTAAAGGTAACCATAGTCATATGTGTGCAAGATATAAAAACTAATATCCAGTGATTTATAAAACCTTTTCACTATCTAACAACTAACATACCTTCCATTTTCAGGTGTAATCATCTCTCCATTTCTAGTCCACCAAAAGTTGGTAGCCAAGGGAGATGACTCTATAGTGCATGTGAGTTTAATCTGGTATCCTACCATTTGGTATATGTGGCTAGTAGTGGGACGAACACTTGGCCTTCCTTAAAACAACAAATCATCAATGCTGTTATTGCAAAATATTGTTAAAAGAAGTATATTTACAGAGGCTATTAAAAATTACATACTCCTATATTACAGGCCTGTTGTAAATTGATGTGTTTCCCTGTTTTGATTAACGGGTCTCTGTAGCATTGTGATGATTAAATCTTATAGAAAACTACTCATACAATCGCCAGATGTTTCCTTTAAAAACTGGTTTTCCTGAAATGTAACTTTAAAAAGTGTTCGCTGCTATCAGCAGTGTTCAGTTTATACTTAAAATTAGCCGAATGCCCATGAATGAAATTGCAATAAAATTTGCATGAAAAGCCGAATGAAATTGCAATGAAGTTTGTATGAAAAGCCAAATGAAATTGGTGTATTCCGTGTAGCTTAATGGTCATGTTCGCTGTTCCTTGATCTGAAGGTCCTGAGATCAAATCCAGCACTGAGCGGATGTTTCATTACTAGATTTTAATGGTTCTAACTGGACACAAGGTTTAATAAAAAGTCATAAAGACAAACACTGGATATATATAGAGATTATGTTGCAGTTGTTATCATGGTTGCTCATGACAGTTCACTATAATAAATTTCATTGAATCTATGTCTTTGTTGGTGACCACAGTAGTCCTGCATAATCACTAGTATAATATTAATTGATTAATGAATAGTTTTAGATAACCTTTTTGAAATAAATAAAAGAAAACAGCTGATTCATAATGAACCAGATAAAAATCTTACACATGCAGTACTAAGGAAATTTACTGCATTATCACAGCAGGTCTTTTAGTAAGAAGTAAAATAAACAATGTTATTTGCCAGAATACAGCAGTGGATTTCAATTGTTTACTATAATAAAAGCCATGCTTAATTTTCAGCTTAACAAACATATGGTCTACCATATGCGCCAATCTTTGGATTCCAACCACAGTTTGGAATAATCATGAAGACATTTATTCTCTGTGCTTTATCGGCACTCCTGACCATTTCCCATTGCACACTAAACTGCCATGGTACTCATAGATTATAATCTCACAACCAAGCACGAGCGAAACAAGTGTTTGGGAGCTTTATGATAAATGCATATGTGCACACAAATCCCAAAAATTATTCATCAATGGCCGTACCCAAACCCTTGTACCGGAATCTTATCAAAAATTTAACCATTTTTGTGTGGAGTCGTTTAAGTATAATAACGATACAAAACACATATAAAGCTATTTAAATATGTTACCAAGTCTTTGAAAAGTGTAGACAATGTCCTAAAACTTACCCATCTGATCAAACTATACATAACTAGAAAGATTAAATTGGCCTAAAATCGCTATTAAAACCTGACAAGCCTGTTTTAATTAAAATTAAGACCGGCCAACAAAACGCTGATAAAGCCATGCGACAGATAGTAGAACCTTAAAGCCGTGCGCATTTCATAAGAAAAATGTGCACATTTCACCAGTCTATGGCATTGTCCAATTGCCGAAGGTTTCTGTAATTAACATAGAAGTACTGAAAAGTATTCGTTTCTGTTTTGTCGATTTTAAAGATAACTCTGACATTTTGGACACTTATAATGAGTACTTTGGTATTCCAACTGATGTCCAAAGCAGTGAAAGTAAAGGAAATGATGATATTTTTCTAACGATTCTTATAAGATTATTACAATATTTAATTATAAGAATGATTATTTGATTTTATAAGATTATTATAAGATTTAATTATAAGAATAATCATTCGAATTTACAAGATTGAAGTATATAGCAACTGATGGTGTGCAATATGTTACTGTTATTTTTTTCTAAAGATTTTATTGATGATACTACGGCTATGCCCAATATCGCGGTACTGCCAAGCCGTTTTTAATATCTGCAAAATTAAGTAATAGGCTTCCATTTTCTTATAGATATACAGCTGTTTTTATGACAACCAACTAAAATATGTTTAGATTTTTAAATTCAGCATAATTTTTTGGAAATAAATACAAAAATCTAGATAAATATCACAACTTCTTGATATTGGTTGCTATGACGTTTTGAAATGTAAACAAAATTGTGCATTGGTTTTCGCTTCTCAAACTTAAACACCAGTTTTCACAGAACTATGTTTTCGCACTAATGGTAAACATGCATTCAGTTTATTGACCATAAAATCTGCTGTAATTAAATGAAATCAATTGATTTTGCAAAATAACTGAGAATTTTCTCCTTCTGCTAGTGTAGATAACTCTAAATCTCACACACCCGACTTAACCATGGTTTCATATACATAGCATTTTTATATACAAGTTTTTTGCTTTATTTTGATTTTTTGTCACAAACACATTTAAATTTTATTTGTGTAATCAAACAACATTTTAATACGTGTTTATGAAAGTAGGCTATTTTACATGTCACTCATGGTTTTTTAGTTTTTACAATACTATGATTTCAAACTTGGTGGAGAAAGATATAACCATAGTCAGATATGAAACAAAGATATGTACTGATAAAAAGTGATGAATGTTGAACCTAGTTAAAAATGGTTACGTAAGCTTTCTACCTTATGTAGGCAACTTATTTTTTTTGATGTTAAGGAAACCTGTAAAATGGTTGTATGCATATTTGTAATTATTTTTCATCAACCATTGCAATAAGGATCAGCCCCTTTTAGTTGAACCAATAGCCTATCTATCATCCCAGTGTTTGTCATTAACCTTCCAGTCCAATTACAGGGAAAAAGCTTTAGTCATGCGAACTCTGCTTGGCACTGGATTTGAACTCAGAACCTCAGTTCTCTAGATAGGCATAATATACACTAAACTACGCATCCAATTGGTAATACTAAGTAATAACTGTGCACATATTTAACTATTTAATTAGCATAACTAACACGTGACATCATGATGTCTCACAACATCAAGCTGGCCCCACGACCCTTATTATAGTAAAGATTTAGACTAGTTCAAGTGACTCAAATTAATTGGGTATTTCATTACTTTTGCCACATCAGGCATTCATCTAGTTATGTATAAGACAAAAAGAGGTGAAGCTGCATATCTAATTTATTTGCTAGAAGTCTCCAACTTACAAGATCAAAGTCAAAAATAAAATTGTGTTTGCCTTCCAACAAATGCCCAATCGCTGAACGTACCCAACATAACACCAAATATTTGCAGCTGTACCTCGGTATCTATTGGCAACTGTGGACTTTTCTAAAGCTGAACCATGGAGAGAGGTGACTTCCTAGAAACTAAACACTAAGATTTTATTAGGAGACAATTCATGTCTAGTGAGTGTTTTTAGTACTTGAGCAGAAAGTTTGTTACTGTTGTTGAATTAAACAAAAGACAGATGAACTTTTCTTTTGATGGAGTTTTGAATTATGTACCTAAAATATTACTATTATTATCACGCATGAAACTATAGTAACTATCATTTTAAATCAATCTTCTTTTTCCAGATATTGTGGATTAATGGTATCAAGTACAATTTTACACTTTTCTCAAAAAGTGAAGGTGTACTGTTATAAAAGAGTTTTTAATGTTCAAGTCGTATCTGACAGCAGTGTTATGGAACCATTTTCAAAGAAAGGCTGACAGCGAAAAAGACTGAGAATTTTCAAAAAGAATACTAATTAGGCAACATTGTAACATAGTTATCAGATCAGGGTAATAGATTACTAGGGATTGTAGTGTATATCTTTCAATGTCATTTTTGGTGGCCATTCAACATCGATTCTATTTTTACAATTTGTAAGGTTAATGTCATTTTTATTTAACTGTAGCTTAATGTGTAATTTATCATGGAACTGTTTCTATGGTTACGCAGTAGCAGTCAAAAGTCTCAGCTGACTTGAATGAGATTATCCGTTATTAAATTTGCTATCTTATGCAAATAAAACGTAATACTTTTGCACTTTTGCCAGATTAAACAGCACTGTCGAGTGGGTCACACATTGCTCAAGTAGAAACTATAATATAGTTTATTCTCAGTCAAGTCTCACTCAGTCAAGCATATTATGCTTGACTGAGTTCTATCCACAGTAGAAAAAAACAGTCCTGCAAACTGAATTTGAATCAGTGACCTAAGGATTCCTTCAAGCCACTACAGTCCTCCGCTCCACCAACTGAGATATTTCAGGCCACAATTTCCAATCTTTCAAATTTACTTGATCTGTGAAAATAGCTCAATACACTTAAAAAACTAATGTTTGTCGACAGGGTCTTATCTGCAGTTGGAAAAAATAGTCCTGCAAACCGGATTTGAACCGACGACCTAAGGATTCCTTTATTGTTATGAAAACTGATCTGATTAGATTAAAATTTATTTTAATCTTGGTCTAGTAGCCTAAGTTCTTATGGTTATGTTTGTGACCAACCCACCAGTATCAGTACATCTATTCATTTCATCGTTTAATCATAGCCTAATTTCCTAAAGTTATATGTTTGTCTAAACTGGCTGAATAGCGTGAACAGCCCCAGCTGTATCAGAATATCATTTCACTCATGCACACTTTATTGCTTAATTATGCTTAAAACTAATTTTCTGAGCTGATATTGGCTAACTGTGAATTTGATAATCTTCTCGGAAAAATTATACAACTTTTAAATCTTGCAAAAAAGATTAAATGTCAACACCTAGTAAGTTCGAAGTTTAGTGTATTAAACTTTACAGCAAAAACTATATTATAGATATATTAATTTTTTTTATCATCTTAACTATAATAAGGGCCGTGACCATCTAGCTGAAGCCACAATAGAATGTTAGGAAAAAAGATCGTTTTCAACGAGATTTGAACTTATGATTTCAACTTTGCAGACCAACACTGTAACCCCTGCACTGTTGTAACACTGTCAGAGATTAGATTAATTGCACAACCACTTATTCTCTCTGCATTATCAGCACACCTGATGATCTCTCATGGCACTCATGGCAAGGGTACTAGTATATATAATAGGGCATGTAACTAATGCCAGGACATTTGTACTTATAATATACAAAATACTAAAACAACTAGCTGTAATAATTTTGCTCTGTTTGTTTTGCCGATATCTAATGCTATGTTTTTGGTTTTACATTCTCCAACTGAGCAGGTGTGTTTAATTAAATAATAAACTTATGCATAATGCAAAACACAGATGTATCATCAAACTAAATTCTTTGCAAAAATTTTAAAGTTCTAGTACCATAACAAAAGTTAAATTATAAAATACATTTTGTTGTTTTCTTAAATAAATTTTCCTTGAAAGAGTGATTTCATTACAGCCATCAATCATCACAAGTACTAGCAGTAACGCTGATGAAAGAGATTTGGTGAGCTGATGTAATCTCAGCTCGTGATTTTAATTTGCAAAAGGAATTGTTATTCTGTCAGAGCTAACCAGCTGTTTATATTTATAACGTATTGCTTTGATTCTGACCAACATAATCGTGGCAACTCATGCTTCAATGGTTGATCCTTGCTGGCAATACTCACCACATGTACACATAGAAAACTATAAAAAACTTGAAAGATGTTTTTGTATGACAATTATGCTTTCACATTTGCATCCTTTAACTTTTATGAAGCCTAGTCTTGTATACACAAACAAACCCCCTAATCCTTGACTATACTAACAACTTTCAATTTACTGTAGAAGCACTTAAAATAGCACAGTTCCTGTTGAACTGAATGACATTGTGAAGCACATAGCTTGCAAGACTCAAAGAAAAAACCAAAAGGAAACAGAGTAATTAGTGTTTTTGTTATGAATAGAAAAACAAAATGTTTTACTGTGAAGTTCTTGTTGCTAAGGAAAAGAACTTCTCTAACTTTGTCTATTTTTAATCCATCATTACTAAGAATGTCAATCAGTGTGTCATTAGAATCTAATGTTCTGTCTGCAGCCATTTATCATTTCGTGGTCAATAAGAAATGCACTCACTATTTCGACAATATCAAACCAGAACTAATAGTCCAATCAACCTGAAACTTTGGAATTAACTGAAACATAATTATTACACAGGAAGCAAGCAAAATTTTGTGATCTTATGTAAACTGGAAGTGCGGAAAATTAAAGTGAAACTAATCAATCGAGTTTACGCGAGCGTGGGCTCTGGTGGAGAGACAACTCCCTAAATTATTTTAGCGCCAGACTTCAAACTGTTAAAGACATCAGAATTTTTATTCCTTTATGAAAACAACTTCAGGAGTATCTTCATACAAACATAGAAATTGTTTATAGCTAAATTTCAGAAACTCCAGTTGATAGTTTTGGTGAGACAGAACTAGGTTCAGGAACTAAAGAGCTGTTGAGGTTGGTTGTTAACATATTCTAGTTGTTTGACACTTTCACTGTTAATTCTTTTTTATATTAAAAAATTTACAAGTACACAAATTTTTATTGCTTCATTTTAATTTATTGTTTATTTTGTCATCATATAAAACTCACATAATTGACAAATTATACAAATAGTCTAACATATGCCACAAAAATATGTTTTAACACAAACATAGCTATATACATTGTTATTGCTCCTAACTTTTAAAAATTGTATTAATAATTAATGGTGTGCTACTGTCCATCAAGGCAGCCAATATTATATTGCTATTGTAATAGCTTAAAAACTAGCAGAGCTAATATTACCTATATTTATATATTATGTTTATATGACCAGTTTTTGCATTATAGATTTTTCCTGAGTACGGCAAAAAGAGCACATGCAAATCTCCTTCTTTTTGCTGGTCTAGAAATACGTAGACATGATTAAGAATCATGATTGACTTGAAGCACTGTACATCTTATCTTAACAGTTATTTTATTTCTCATGCAGTGATTGATGCTAGAGACAACCAACTTTGAAACACTGAAATGCAGTATTGCAGACGATTTTCAAATCTCACTAGCATTTTTATAATAACTAATAGTAAAGAATGTTGAATAAACATTAAAAACCAGCTGCCTTAAATCGCAATATATAACTGTTTTGCCAAGTTTTTCTTTAAAGTCGTTGGACAAAACATTTGTTAAGAACAAACTGTCAAAAATAATAAAGCCAACTATCAAACTTACAAACTTCGAGCTAGTTGGTAACAGAACTGTTTGATATTATGTTTAGATACATAGTTTAGCTAAATGCTGTCTACTAGCAGCTTTGACAAGCTAAATAAAACCTTATCAGAATGAGAATTGAAAGAGCGTAGAAAGTATCACCAATAATTTATATGCCTAGTGTTAAACATAGAGAACATTTTCGCTCTGTTCATACGGTATGAGAAGAGAGATACAATAATAATGGGTGATTCTAGTGTTTGTATTGAGTTAAAATTGCTTTCATAGATTTGTTAAGGTAGATAAAGTTTTTTGAAATTTTAAACTTTGTAAAAACTTACCTAAGCAGTCAACGGAGATTGTTCGAATAGCCTTTCCATACGCGTTCGATGCAGTGCAAATATACAGACCTTTTGCATCTTGATCACAACTCGCTATCGTGAGGCTTTTATTCTGTAAAATTTAATATAAATATATATAATATAATTTCAGCTGCTTGATTACATCACAAGCCATTTATGACAGTCTGGGAAATCAATTAACAACAAAGTCTGACCTCAATTTACAATTAGAAACTCCCTCTATAACCTGCAGAAATTCATAGTTTTTATAAATAGGTTAGATGGCTGGTGACGCTACGTTGGTAGAAATCTGCTTTTGTCAAGCTGAATGTCAAATAGTAGAAAATTTTACATTGTGGTTACCATAATGAGCATTAAGAGAAACCAAATTAATACTAATTTAGTCCTTTTTTTTCGAAACCATGATGGACGTTTATCACGCCAAAAAATATATAAACAATAGAGGACAACTTCATGTACGTATTACTAAATAAACATATAGATCAAAAAGACTATGCAGTCTATAACATGCAATCAGACAGATTTCGCTAAAAGTGGTGATCTGACAATTCTAATAAACTTATGACCATATGATATGTGGACTTGCTGAAGAATTAATCAAAGCTCTTATTTTTAGTCTTTTATTTTAGAAAGATAATTTCATCACGATAATTTATATATATTTAGTATTTGTTGGTCTGTTATTTGTATGTTCAGTTATAACTGAGTTATAGAAATGAAATAACTGCTTCCTACTGAAATTGAACTTCTAAACACCAGTTTTGCAGACAAGCACCCTTACCACTACGCCACACTGTCACCTTGCCATACTATGGAACAATTGTAGAGATACTCATTACACCTGCCAGTCTTTAATGGTGATTGGTTAAATTAGCAACGCTTCAGCTAGCAGGTTTTAATTATTAGAAGAACAATATGTGCCCAGACTTCTCCAAAATACTATAAACCAATATATATTAATTCCTGTTTTATTTGTCTTTTGTTGGTCTGTCTGTTTTCATCGCTTTGTCAAGTTATAGGAACTAAAATCCAGCAATGAAAAACCACACAGAATTTGAACTCATGACACTTGCAATTGCAAGGCGACAAACTCACCACCTAACCACAAGGCTAAACCGATCTTATCAATTTTATCTATTTTATCAACGGTATCCTTATTGCAGGTTACAAACTAAATAGAGATGCACTTTTTATTACTAATTAATATTACCTTTTGCGTTTGTAATCCTTTTTAAAAAATTTTAAAAGTATTTCAAAATTCAATACCTATTTCTTTAATCTGTGGTTTTCGAGTATGATGTTTCAATTTCAAATGTCCCGTGACCAGTTTCAATTTCCGGTTCTTCCTTAGGGCTATCGCCATAAAAAAAGCAACTTAAACTTTTACTTGTGGACTGTCGTATTATCTCAAATAGGAATTGTATCTTCATTTTCTTTCTATTCGGTCAGACAAGATATCAGACAGAAACAGTCTGATATCTCATTTTTGAGATACCCAATATCAAGAGGTATCAGTTTCGTCATATTCAAAGTTTTGATGGATAACTTCTGTTACAGCACTAACCTTTTTTATTCGCACATTTCCTTGGCCAATTTTTATTCAAACTTCATACGCATACACCGAGTGCCTTCCACCAGTTTGCTAAAATATTTAGTTTTAAAACTCCGTCTGGATTCTGAGAACCGGCTTTTTAAAACTCTGCTTTTACTGCCGCAAATTGAAAGGAGACAATTCCTTGCATTTCCTTATAAATGACAGGTGCTTTTTAATAAATAAATGAACAGAAATACCACAAAAAGAGCTTTTTTTCTCAAATGACTACTTAATAAAATTGACTATTCTAATTTAGCCTTTTTTCCAAGCCCTTAAGCTTTGCTGATTTGTACTTAGATACACGCCATGTTTTGTACTAATATGGCTGACTATAAGTAAAGCTTGGTACTCGATACAAAAGCTGATGATGACATGGCTGAACTTTTCGTGTTCAGAATTGTTTTCTTACAAAAATTGTTTTCAAAGCTTGTCGGCTTTCAAATGCCAAACTCATTTCTGTTCAGTGTTGCCGAAAGGATGTCTGCTCATATCGGGCTGAAGTAATAGTTAGTGATTTGATATATTCAGTATAGTTTATGATGCTGTTTCTATCAATAAGATAATAATATGTATTTTATTAAAGAAAAAGTATACAAAAATACTTACTAGCTTATGATATCCAATGTCTGGAATAACTCTAGCCCCGGCTCTTTGCCACATGACGAGTGGCTCCGGCGTACCCGATGCTAAACAATCCAGTGTAACAGAATCACCCTCACGAGCCACCAGATCTGAAGTTGTTTCCATGTTGTCTATCACAGGCTTTTCTATGAAAAAGTAGGAAATGAATTCCAATAATTCTTAGAGATGGAATTATTTAAATATTTTCTATTTTTAAGCATCTAAACAAGCCAATTACAATCACAATAAAAGAAATGTTGCTATCTATATGCAGCATTTAAATTATCACTTTATTAACATATGCAGCGGTCTATTATAATAGTAGCCTATAACAAAGCAATTACTCAAACCACAATGAATTTCTAACTTTTCATTGCTTGATCGTTTGAGTTTAACTTATTTAAGAGAACAAAATTTTGCTCAACTTTTTGCTTTAAGATATGAGACACATTTGAGATACGAGCATATGAGGCAGTTCTCATATGAGGTTTGACTTTAATTTATTTTGGAGAACAAAATCTCAGTTTGCTAAACTTCTGTTTTTTTTCAGTTATAAAGAAAACAACAAATATGGAATTTTTCACCAAAGAAATCATTTTTCACAATAAGGCAGCATTTTTTATCTTTAGTTTCAAGCAAAAAAGTATTATATTTGTGATTGAGGCTGACTTTAAACTCAGTGCAAGCATTTCTCACTAAACTAGCTAGATGATTGCCTGTCAGAATTTGGCAGAGAGTGCATCGTGATCTTTATATAACCGCCTCCAAAATTGAACATTCCAAAAGAGAAGACAACACACAGTTAAAATTGTTACAAATGAATGAGGACTTGAATACAGCAAAAGGTAAAAAACTGTCACACTGTACTAAGTGATAAATACATGTATTTACCATTTGTCAGATACATTATTTAGCATGCCATATTAAATAGGTATTCTAAGAAGGAGGAGACAACTTACATAATACGAATTATAGGCTGAGTATTCCAAAGGAAAAGGGGATAACTCACGATATACTACCACATGAATGTAGTCCTCCGTCCGGGCATATATCCGTGTTCTAATTGAACAGAAATAGGTGCCGGCTTGATTGGGCTGGATGTCATATATATACAATGTATACATCTCAGCACCCTCCTGACGCATCCCATAATCCCTTGCGTACTTGACCTTGTCACGGGAAGACATACCTGAATAGGTTGTGCACCTACCAACTGAGTTGAAGCGTTTGCACCGTTCCCACTTGACCTAGAAAACCCAAGTCTGAAAAACTATAAAACAATTTAGTTATAATCAGTCTAACGCTTTGAAACTGTTTTAGTAATTCATTCTAATTACTGCAGGTTTGTAAATTCTAAATTTAAAAAATATTACATAGTAGTAGGAGACAACTTACATAATACGTATCTAGTCTGAGTATTCCAAAATCAAAGGAGATAACTCACAATATACCACTACATGAATGTAGTCCTCTTTCCGGGCATATAACTGTGCCAAAATCTTAATATGAGCCATATTTTAATTAAAACAACACAATTTACTAAGTGTCTTTCTTTTTAACAGAAAAATTTAATAATTTGTAAAATGTGTTTTTTCCAATAAAAAGACATTTATGTGTTTGGTAGGCCGCATCATCTGCTGGTACTTAACCTTCGAGAACAGATGTCTGCTGAGTTCCTTTAGTCAGTCCTAATTTAGCCGTATCCTATTTTCAATAAGTGATTTTCAACTAACTTTTAAATCAAATTTTAGGTTAAAGATTACTACATGTGTCTACATGTCTTTGCCTATGTCAACTATTTTCTACGTATATGCTTATAAAACTATGAACATGTAAACTTGCTTAATACTGTCCCATTGAAGAAATACTAGAGGTAGTAATTAAAGTGCTTCAAAAAAGATTGCTCGGAGCTGGACTAGAACTCATGACATTCTGCTTAGTAGACCAACACTTTATTACCTGCACTACTCAACCACCCTAACATGTCATGAAAATAATCTGTACTATAATAAGAGAGGAGAGGCAAGAGTCATAAGATTATACTGCTGGAGCTGCATGTGCTATCTCCGGCTTATTTAATGTGAGAAAGCAGACAACTTCAAGCATGCTGGACTCGATTGGCAAATTTAGAACTTCCGTTTTCCATATAAATGCGTCACGATCTATCCTATTAGAAAGTCAAAAATGCCTTAAAGATAATTAAGATAATTGTCTCAATAAATAAATGTGTTCAGGGATTGGTGTTGTGAAAATAATGTAACAATTTGCGTTGAAAATTAACACGTTTGCTGCAGGCTATCTGATTGAAAATAAGGAAATCCCAAGCAATGCCGAGCTTACTGCGAGTCCATTCAAAAGCTGTTTGTCTAGTATCTATGCATAAATCTATTTTAGAGAAGCCAAAAGTGTCAGCGTTTGATGATGCTGAGCTATTTGTTGAAGACAGTGATCTACACTACTGACGATAAACAGTGCAATGTACAACCTGATTGGAATGATTTAGAAAAATATGAACAACTGACATTTTAACATCACTATCAGGCAGTCCAGTGTGCCGTAAGAGATTGTCAGGTAGGCTGATAAAGCACAGAGATTAAACACCTGCACCATTATTTTAACTAACGGTTGATTGATGCAGGTACTAGTGTGTTGGTCTACTATTTTGAATGTAGTGGGTTCAAATCTTGTGCAAAACAATCTTTTTTCCATCCTTCAGTCATGGCTTCGAACAGACAGACATGGACTTTATTATAGCAAAGATTATTTCATTTGATCAAAAATAATTTTATGTTGCTAGCACTATCAAACTTTCAATGCGTTCATAGAATGAGGTAGGATTTAATCTGAACCAACCGCAACAAAGCGCCTCAGTAACATTTGGTTTGACAAGCGTGGATGGTGGCAAAAGACACAGAGAGCCATGCGCTCCTTTTTATCATATCTGTGACAAGCACTGGTAGCATCACTTTTGCATCTCTTATATAAGTTAGAATTCATTTCAATTACAGTGGTGTGTGAAATAAACTGGACGTCTTTGTTGGAAAAATAAGTGACTTCTAAATGACACTAAATGGCATGTAAACAGTAAACAATGTGAACCAAGCTGAAAAAACTTTTATTCTTTGGTGTTATTCTAGGGCTCAACGGAGAAATAAAGGGTGTCACACTCATGCCTCAGTTTGACTCACTCAGTTCTTTGAGGTACCATTTCATCATACTTGTTACTTCATACAGTTAACTAACTGTGTGACTAAATCAAACAGCTGTGATTATTTTGCCATCCAGTAAGGAGCTACATTTAAGAAGAGATTTTTAATAAATAGCAAGTATTTGATAAGTAATGGGCTATTAACTAATACAAAAAATTATAGTGTAGCTTCCAGGATGTAAATCTTCTAACCTGTAATAGTACGTTACTATTAAGAGCTGAAGTTGTAACTTTGATATATAGTGACGATTATTTTACCATGCAGTCGACAACCGATGTGTCATCACGGATATTTTACAAGGAATGCACTTGAGGTCTAGTAATTACTAGCGCAATACTTTTTTGTTCTTTACTCTGTATAACAACATCAGTGGAACATACAGTGATGTGCGGAATAAACTGAACTCTTTGTTGGAAAACTAAATTTTCCATTAACAACATTGCCACTCATTGTAAATTTAATCAACAGCCGTAAAATATATAAAAGGCTACAAATATCTTCTTAAATGTTGCTCCTTACTGGATGGCAAAATAATCACAGCTGTTTGATTTAGTCACACAATTAGTTAACTGTATGAAGTAACAAGTATGATGAAATGGTACCTCAAAGAACTGAATTAGTCAAACTGAGGCATGAGTATGACAGCCTTTATTTATCTGTTGAGCCCTGATAAACTGTGATAGCACAAAAGTCATTCAGCTTGGTTCAACATTGGTCACTGTTTACATGCAAAGCTGCAAGGAAACTGACAGAATGGCTATGAACTTTGGGGTACAAGACAGGAATGTAAGACAGAGTAAAACTTTTTTGCCTAACTTTAACCAATGAGAACGATGCATCAGCAAGTACGCCTAGTATAATCAACGTGGAAGGTTATCATTGATATGAGAAGCTTAATGTAGTTCTTCCTCACATATTTCTATTCCATAGAAAATTGGTAACAATAGAGCTACACTACTGATAGAACTAAATTATTAGTATACGTAGTTACACCTATAATAGAGTTACACCGATAGTAGTATTACACTATGATTAGAATTGCACCATTCACAGAGTTATACCGTTGGTAGAACTACACTATCAATGTAATTACACCATTAGTAGAGCCAGACTATCAATGAAGGTACACTATTAGCAAAGCTATAGGGGTTTACGCTAGGTTCGTAGCTGGCAAGTGTATTAAGCTGGAATTGATTCACTGATTTGGAAATGACTCGTTGCTGTTTTATTCAGTCAACACCGAAACGTGAAATCTACAATTGATTAACATATTTACAAGTTCTTCCATAGACAGGGAATGTTGCTAGGGTTCTCTTACAAAAGCTACACTATAGATAGAGTTACACTATGATTAAAGCTACACTATCAATAGAGTTACACTATGATTAAAGCTACACTATCAATAGAGTTACACTATGATTAAAATTACACTATCAATAGAGTTACACTATGATTAAAATTACACTATAAATAGAGTTACACTATGATTAAAGCTACACTATCAATAGAGTTACACTATGATTAAAGCTACACTATCAATAGAGTTACACTATAATTAAAATTACACTATAAATAGAGTTACACTATGATTAAAACTACACCATCAATAGAGTTACGCTATAAGTAGAACTACACTATCAATAGAGTTACACCATTAGTAGAGCTACATTGTTAACAAGGTTACATTATTCATAGTTCAAATAAAAGCATATTATTGTCTTGTTCCTCTAGATATAATTGATTTATAACTAAAACATTCATACCTTGAGCTTCCTGGGAACATTCTCTACTTCACACTCAAGCATCACGGAATCTCCAGCTTCCGCTTTGATAGTCCTTCTAGAACCTTTTACAATAGGCCAAGGATCTAACCCTGTTACTGCAGACATAAAACCATATACTCCGTAACTCTGTGTTGACAGACTATAGATTTGTGGAAAAACTTTTGAAACTAATTTAAGTTATTTTTATAAGCGTCTCTGAGGCAACAAAGCAAGGTCAAAAAGTAAGGCTAACATGAATAGAAACTACATTAGAAAAAATACAACCAAATAATTGAATTAATTACATATTTACCTTTCCTTGATTGCATTTTTTAGGCATAAAGTAACAATTTTTATGCCAAAAGGATCTGGATTATTTAATCTGCGCAAAATGGGTTAAAGATTAACTTGCACAATATTTTAGTAGATTTTATCAGAAAATATCAGTATTTTAATATGATTTGCAATTGTTTTTGATGCTCGAGGTGATCCGATTACCAAGATGTGTCAAGAATAAAATAGACAAAACTTGATTGCGGTTAGAATGCTCAGATCAAGTGAAAACACCAATTATGACATCTATAGTTGCTAAGAGACTGACAGAATAGAGACGTTTAATGCTGCCACTTGAACACAACACACTATCAACTATACTAATGATAGCAAATAGTGACATCATTTAGCACGTATTTTCCTTCTGAGACTTTTAACTGCGCTCATGTTTTGTCGATTTTAATCTTAAAATAACTTGGCAGTCAGATCACTTCAAACATCAAAAACAATCGCAAATGATAAAAAAATATCGATACCTTTTGATAAAATCTACTAAAATTTTGCATAAGTTTATATTTAAGGATGGATTTCTAGAAAGACAACTGATGATAGCATGAATGGCATCTGAACTTAAAATTGCTATCTTTACCGAATTACTAATACAGATTTAAACTAATATTACCATACCAAATAAGAATCTGCTGAAATCAAAAACTCGGATCACCAAAATCTTATGGATAGCAAAAAGTTTGAATCTAAAAAAAATTCATACTTTTTATCGTATTTTAAGACCATAGACTGATGTATACTTTTATTGACAAACAAAGTCAACTTAGAAATCTATCGACTTTCACTATCGTTCCAAAGTTGACAAACATGAGAGATCAATTAACCCCAGTTCAGTGCTGGTAACATTAGTGGTTTGATTATGTTTTAGGATCTACCACTTTTTTGACAACCTGCCAACGTTATACAATTTAATAAAACCTCATGTTTAAAGCGATAAACTTACCAAAGCAATTCCAAAATGCTGCCATCACTGAGAAAGATACGAATAGCTGCCAGCTGAGACCCATCCTGTAGTTATTGCTATTTTCCTTCAGTAAATGTGTCCGTATTGCGGGGAGTCCATTTATATATCAGCAGAATTAAACATTAATCATAGTTTTTAACATCTGCGCTCGCGTGACGGCTCGCTTTCTGAATGGCACGATAAGATCCTTTGGTATCGTATGATAATAACGATGGCAAGAAAATAATAATCTAGCTTAGACTAGAAAACATGTATAATTTTAGAGCTTACTAAAGAGAAATATGCCTTTCATTCCCTTGTAGCATTAATTAGAAAGGCTTGTTACATGGAGGAATATCTTTTTAGCCGTTAGGGTTAGCGGTTATCTCTTTAGCGGTTAGGGTATCTTATTAGCATAGGAAACCATAGAAATTTAAAGACATGAAGGAGGAAGACCAGAATACGCAAATATCTGCATGAAGAAGAGTAAAGGAAAAGCAGAGAAAAAGAATCAAGGAGGCAGCTTTTGATGCTTTGAATAGCTGAGTTGAAAAATGGCAACGTAATAAAGAATGTAACAGAATGATTTACTAGTCATATGAGACATACCAGCTTATCACATCTCAGTTTGGTCTCAATGGAAAAAGAAATGTAGCAATTTGTGTTGAAAATCTATGCGGGCTATTTGATTTAAAATGTGAGAAATTTCAGGCAACACTGTTAAAATTTAATACTCCAACAATTGTGTAGATATAACTTAGCATAGGTAAGAGTGGAGTGCAGCTATGATGATAAACTAATGACAAACTTGCATGCAGGTTGATGAAAGAGAGAAAGTTCATCCTAGCACACAACAGTACAGATGTTGACACAAAATTCATCAACTAACTATAAAGCATTCACTCTCATAGTAATATTATTAAACGAATGGATGATGTAGTTATTAATAGAACCATTGCTTGATGGAGATAATTGACCAATCACCAGGCTACCTGAAGATTTAGGTATAAAATATAAAAATGTTGATTAGAATCTTTAGTGAATATGTTCAATCAGAATGCACAGTTACCTAAGAGTGAGAGAAAACATGTCAATCTACTCCTGATTTCAAAGGAAACACTAGAGCAATAATAATCTTTAATCTGTCATATCAGAGGCTTGTTTATGGTTGGATAAGGACTAGCACTATTATAAGCTATTTTTGGAACTTTTGATTTTTTCCGGGCTAGAATCACAAACCCTTCATGAAAACAGAAAGTACCGTCCACGAAGGAGCCATTATTTCATATGCTTGTGATCCATAAAAGCACGCTTGCTGCTGTAATTCTCGCTGCTACTTAACAGCAGTACACCAGAGAGTACAGCATGATCTAATTGATATTTAACTGTTGCTACGACTACAGGTTTTATCTACTTGTATAGAGCCGATGATGATAAAGCAATCAAGGGCACTTCATGCTCTGTTTGAAGGGTATTTTTAAAACAGATTAGACTATTCATCCTCTACTAAGATAATTAATCAAGATAAAGAAACATCAGTTTTACTTCTTCTGGTATCTATGTAATGCATTATGGAAGAAAACTATTTTCGAGATTTTGTATTAATGCTGTATGGAAAATATAGAACCACTAGATCAGGAATGAGCCACAAAATTAATTAAATCTTACATTGGGCTCATGTATGACAGGAGTTGTCCTTACAATCTATATTAATAAATCCCACTTTGTCACTATGTGTGTTTTCCATGCTGGATAAATTCTATGCGTTTCAGCATTTTTTGCTGATTTGATTCAAACTCGACAAGCCTATTTTCCAGTGCCTTCCACCAGGTTTTTAAAATATTCGGTTTCCAATTTTCATATGGTTCCTGAGAGTCAGCCTCCTACAGACCCACCTGCAGGCAATCTGGTTGACAAGGAAAGAGCTCTTGGGTATCACCTGGTTTACCGCTAAATAAGTAACAAATCTATTAGTTTCGTTGGTACACATACTTGGATTAATCTCTGTATGCTAATAACCTGTCTATGACTGCGCAAGGATTATCATGACTATGACCTATCGTTAGAACTTCTGATTTCTTTCAGAGTAGAATCACAAATTCGTGATGAAAACACGATGCAAGAAATAATGTTCACGATAGATTGTTTTTTACATGTAAATAACTAGCAAATGCCAATTTGTGTATCTGTTAGAATTTTTCGTTAGATAGTTAAACAGATCGAAGCGCACAGTTACCTTGGAGTAAAAAAAACATCTCAATCTACTTCTGCCTTCAAAAGAAACACTAGTCTGTCAAATCACTAATCTGTCATATCAGGGTCCTGTCTATAGCTGGACCAGTATTATAACTACAATGTGTTATTTTTAGAATTTCTAATTTCCGGACTTGAATCACGAACCCATGATGAAAACAGAAAACAAGAAATGTTGTTCACGAATGACTTTTTATTTTAAATTTCGACCACCTGTCCAATGTTAACCACTTTGGCAATAGTAATTCGCAGTCACTGATAGCGTGATTTATTTCCGTTTATGATAGTCACTGCGAGACTATAAATGCAGTTTTGCGCGTCTGTTAAATTTTAAGTTAGATGAGCGAATCATCTGCGAGTTGAGTTTATTTTGTCTCAACTTACAAACTTGTTTACTCAAACAGATAACAAGCTTAATAGTAATATTCATGTCAAGTGCTGCCCCAGTCTGCCATAAGGAATACAGTTTAACTAGAAGAGTAAGTTTGCAAGGAGTTGATTTAAAGTGCCTAATGAACTAAAGTGCAGCGATGCCCACCAAATTTCTGTTTTCACACGGAGCGATCCACTGGTAGGACACCCACTTAGGAGCGATTTACCTGGCAGTTTGCTCATAGAGTGCTATAACTTATGTCATCCTTTGGTGAAAGTAAAAAGAAATGCAATAAACTGGCGGTAAATACTCCAACTTCCTATACATATACTTCTGTTGCTTTATAGATGGGCAGATTATAGCAGAATTAAACATAATTACAGTATTTAACATCTACTGCAACCAATTTTTATAATGCGATATAACATATTACATATTATAACATATAATATATTATAACATATATATAATATGCTATAGCATACAAAATATTACGTATATATTACATAATGTATTATACCTATTGCAAAACACATAAAATGCAAATTATTATATAATTACTTATACAAATATGGTGAAATATACTTTATATGAATGCATATAACATAGTACATGTGCTTACATGCATACAAACAATGAATAATTACTTTGATGGCCAATAAAATCATGGCCATTTTATTCTCAAGTTCGAGGCTCTGTCTGAACTTGGGTTTTTCACACAAATTCTCCGTTGATGATAACAACAACTTGTGAAATGCGCGGTAGGATTAACAACACCTTTCGATATCCTACTAATAAAGCTATACAATATTTATTAGTATTGAACCTAGGAATATGCTATAACTGGTGGTGCCATACTGCTTAACAATGTCGAATCATAGCCTGTGTAAAATTATTAACATTGTACACAAAGGAGCTTTAGCTGTAACCCTAGCGGATAGCAAAGTGGCCAGACATTTCTGGGCATAGGTCATGGGTGATACAACTCACCGATATTAAAATTAATGACCCATAGCTGATCCTTAGATTAAATAGACTAGAACATTCTATTGCTAGATAATAACCTTTCTTTGCATATACAGATGTTATCTACCTTATTTATTAGAGTGACCAAAATAAGATGGAAAATACCCAATTTTGTGTAAATGAAAAAACTCAACAAGCAGCTGAGCAGACTGATGCAAAATAAAACTAACAGAAACTAAAAAATTGATAATAAAATGAAAAACTAGATGACTCTAGCAATAGTATAAATTATTATTATACAATAAAATTAAAACTGTTTTAACTACTTGATCTGGCAACCATATTTTATGATTTTTACAAATTTTGTAGGTTGTTTCATGTTGGATAATAAAACCCTTGTACCTTACTTTGGTTTATTTTTTCAAAATCCGACAAGGAACAAACTACCATTTAAAACTGACAATAACTTATCAGAAAGCGGGTTTTCACCCAATACCATGTATTACAATTGTTTACCAACACTATATGGCCTGCTAAGATATGTCATAAATGCTAGATCTCAAGCTATCACAATATGACAAGAGTTATCCATGCAAGTAATACAAACTATTTATGCTGTAATCATAGCAGGCTGCGAATTCATACGATTTTGACTGATTTCTATACAAAAAAGTTGATAGCTTTGCTATTTTCAGTTTGTTCCACATTTCTCAGCCATGGGCCACTTCAAAATAATTTGGCAACATCTCATGCAAAGTTTGACAGTAAAATTTATGTTTTAGTGATGCTTAAGTATTCAAATAAGAAAACACATGTATAATACTATAGTTATATGAGCAAGTTTGGACAGATTTATTCAACTTTTTTTCAGCTTTCGATAAGCCTCTTTGCTACAGGCTAATTTGTAGACTCAGCTCTTAGATTGACTGAGAAATCTAATATTTTATCTTTAGTTGGACTGCGAAACTTATGTTAATTGTTGATTAGGTATTCTAAAGTGTGAAAGTTGAATTTATAATGGGATAAGTAAAATTTTGGTGTGTATTCATTATATATATAGCTGAGCTGCACTGATGAAGCCTCAATAGCCAAAACATTACTGTCTGTAGCATAATGTACATATGTATATATTACTTTATTATCAATTTAATTATGTTTAGTGCTACATTCAACTTTTTAAACCAGCTTTCAAATGTGCTACCTCTGTATTGGAAAAAAGAATAAAACTTTTGAAATTATGCGAACACATTTGCACTGAGTTAATTTGTTATTAAAACAAACTGCAAAGATGCAAATGCAATAGCATTTTGTAGTGGGTTTATCGAAGTTAGAGGGATGGCATTGCCAATAACTTGAAACACGTTGCATGGGAATTAAATGACCAATTGAGAAGAAATTTTTAGTGGGACTTCAATTGCAAATGATGCCTTTAACCCCAGAAAAGTGGCACATACCACTTTTCTTCTCTCGCAAGCTGCAGCCCACTCATAGAGTGGGTCACTCTTAAGGCGTGGTCACACGAGCACCGAACCGAACTAAATGACGCAAAACGACGTCGCTCTCAGCTGTAAAAAGTTCGGCCGAAGACATTTCAAGCCGAAACGAACCATTTCGGTACTGCTCGAAATTTCGTGGCCGAACCCTTGCTCTTATTGGCTGGTTAAATTTCTAGAATACTAGCGAGCACGCTTCACATTTCTCCTTACGTGCGTGTGAGTAAAGTTAAAAAAGAAATGGGACGATACTTTTATTTCGTTAAATAAACAACATGAAGCAATTTATGACAAAGTTCACCCGGACTTGTGAATGTGTTGCATAAATGTAAGATGTTGCACTTAAGTTTTGCATAAATGTAAGAGAATGGTTGTGATTTTCTTTCGTGTAGAATATAAGTAATGTGTCATATTCATCCTGATGAAGTATCGTTGACCGATTAATTTATGTAAAACCACATTACTATGATAAAGAATGTTTTTGTTTGTTATGTACTCAGCATAGAAAAACATTCATATGTTAATAAAAAAATATAATTATGTTGATGGGAAGGGTTGACAAAATTTTTGTATCGAGTGATTTATTTTGAGCAGCTGAACGATCTTCTAATAAATCTGCTGTGTAATTATAATTGTTCCTCAAAGTTTTTTGTTTACAATAGAAATATATTTAACTCAAATACATAACAACTACTAATGAAACCATGTCCTATCTCTATACGTATGGTATCTAGGAAGCGAAGTTACTTCGGATGCCGTGTGACATGTGCCACGAACCGAACCAGCCTCCGAACCGATCCTACGTCGATTCGGTGATCGTGTGACCACGCCTTTAGAATGTCCAACTCACAAATTGGACCACTCATAAAATGAACCACTCATAGAATGTCCCTCTCATAGAGTGATCCACTCCGAGTGACATACTCATAGAATGTCTGCTCATGAGTGACCTAGCTGGCAGCTCCCTTGTCAAGCGGCTCAAAGAGAAAGCTCTCTCACAGACCTCATACCATGTAGAACTCTAACTTGAGTCCCCCCATGCTATTTCATGGCAAAAAATATTGCAAGCTTCTTTAGTTTTAAACTTGTCATCTGTTGTCAGTACAGTCTGGCTGACGCCTATCGTTTTCACAATTCTATTAAATAACATAGTTTTATATGGTATTATTGTAAGATCTACATATTACCATCTCGGTAGATCATGATAAACCATCAATTCTGTCTCCCTGAAAACACAACACTAATGTAAGCTATGTGAAAATCATCTAGATAGGCTTAAAAAGTTCCTAAACCTTTGATTAAGGTTGTTTCCATAAATAGATGATGGCCAGTGTCAACAGGTGAGTGTTTCATATTGTAGACACTCAAGTAGTCACACGTCCTGTTCTACATTATTTACTTGAAGGGTTAAGGAAACTGGATGATGAAACGTGACTTGAAGTAAGGATGGGTGGCGACTAATAATTCCTGCCAACTAACAGTGATGAAACAAGAATGCGCAAACATGTATTACAACTATTTGTGGTCAATCACAAGTTTATTTGTAAAATATTGTTATATATAGCTCACTAATAGACAGATATCCTAAGCAATTCAGAAACACGGCTAGGCAATAACAAATGGACGGACCTTGTTATTAAAATAACAATACAACTTAGCAACAGAAAAATACTTGTCATGTTTTCATACACAAAATAGACTGCCAATATATACTTAAAACAGTTGTAATGGCAGCTCTCACAGACATTAATACCTAAGGATGTTTGGCAAAGGAGCGTAAAGACTCTTTGTTACCAGGTTATAAAAAATCTTTGACTAGTTTTCATATCCAGTTCAAAACTTTTTCACAACATGAATATTCTAATCCCATATCCTCAGGCTAATCATGGTGATTTTAACCAAAGTTTAGCCATAGAACCATAAGCAGAATTGAGCAACAACAGACTTCCAGCAATTTGAACAGAACCATCCGATTTGAATTTAAATTTGTTCATACAGGTTGAGTGCAATAAATAATGCTTAGATAATGGGAGCACTTGTAAATTTGGTGAAACCCTTAAGAGTGTCTGGATGATAATTTATCAAGATTTCATGGCTGACCTGTGTGGGCTTAGGTTATTATGGCTGTGCTGCTTGAGAGGCTCTTGAGACGTTTGGTAACTAAATGTTAAAGTCTAGTGAACACAAGCAGCTTAGCTGTAGCAAAAGATTGATTGAAAAAGTTATCTGAGTTCAAAGGAGTCAAGATGGAAAGACTGTTGATACAGAAATTAGTAACACGCTACAGCACGAAAAATCTCCAAGCCATGACAGGATCATTTTTATGATTTCAAGTATTAGTTTTAACTAAATGTTTTAAGCATGAAAGAAATTAAAGTTTTTTTTTGTATTCAAGAATATTTAGGTTTGGTATCTGGCAGCCAGTAAACAGCGGGCCATATATAATACTTCAGTTGTTTGGATCCAAAAAGATTTGACACGATCACCTAACAAAAAATAACAACTTGCAAAAATACAAACAAAACATTACCTAAGGAAAGAACAAATAACTTAAAAAAATAAATATAAAACATATTACATTGCAATAGACTAGAAGGTTGTTCTATGAGTCACTGGTTAGCGCTGGCAGCTCGACAAGTTTAGACAGGTTGGATTTGATACGTTTGCGAAGTTGTGCCGCTACCGAACAGAACTCCACCCTCCATGTATCATGTAAACTGTATCCTCTGTTGAACCATCTACTGGTAGTAGGTGAGCATTTTCTACAGAGATATTCAACAAAACAACATCACATGAAGCTTTATGAGACTGTTAGACATCATTAGTAAGCTTTTTGGCAGAAAAGTTTTATATATTGAAAAAGTGTTAATGAAACATTAATCTGTCTGTGAGGTTGGCAATAGCTAGTTTTTACACAACGATCAAGACAGCACATCTCAGACCCTTGGCTGAGCAACTCATTTGTTTCCAAGAAGCTCTGAAAAGAACAGAACGATTTCGGATTCAATATGGGTACTGTTATTGCCAACTTTTTAAATTCGTCAAATTCGTCAAATTGTTAATGACACTATTCAGATACTGCAACGCTGACAAAAATAAAAAGATTTTGATGTATTTTTGAATATTTCAATAGTCTCGAAAATTTCACGCGAGCAACTGTCATGGCAAGTCATTGTTTGAATAATATCAACTGACAGCTAATACCAGAGGCACGAATTTATTGCTACTAGCATTTCAGTTTCACCACTGCTACAAAAACGTGATGAAAATGTCATTAGATTTATCTCTTCTTGTGCAAGGTAAGCATAATTATATAGTGCAAATTTAATTGCATGCAGATTTAGCTTCCTTGTAAACATTCATAAACTATGCCACAGTATTTATTACTACCACAAACAATATTGCTCCAGAACAACCCTAAAACTTTTGTTTTCGCATGACAGACTCTAAGTCTTGCACCAATCTCGCTTAACCCCTAATGAGCGATGTAACAATGGTAAATGACATTTAAAGGGTCAATAGTTCAAAATTTTGTACAAATTGCTGATGATGACCAACTGAATTGGCTCTTGGATTCTTCTTTAGGCTTATTAAGATTTGAACAGCCAATTACAAAACTTTCAAATGTTTGCCATCTCGTATGGATGGAAAAGGAGACTATACAACATTATTGGTGACACTATGAAAGATTATCAGCCAAGTTGAAGACAATAGGATAAATCTGATGTTGAAGCAAACGTTGATTGATACGATGTAAATTAAAACATGACATAAAAAGTTGTTGCCAAAATCAAGCCGTTCCTGGTATACAGAACGTTCGTTGCTGAACTCATAGCAACTGCCTTGTTATAGGACAGCAACACTTTTTATTAGCCCAAACAGTGTAACTAACACAGGTATAACTCAAAAAAAGTGTTTTGCTTCACACTTATCATTTTTTCCATGGTATTCTTTTACGTACAATTAAATTCACAACCCCTTTATGGAAAATATTGTAATGGACTTGGCAATATATTTATTCAAGTTCTATTTCCGTACACAAATGCCAGTGAGTGAGAAAATCTCATTGTATTCCGGAATATACAAAAGTTCTACAAAGATTTGATCTTTTAAGTAATAGGAACATACACAGAATGACAAAAACATTGCAACCTGGAAAACATGATATCTGTGTATCCGTGTATCCGTGTTTCCGTGTATCCGTGTATTCGTGTATCCGTGTATACGTGTATCCGTGTATCCGTGTATCCATGTATCCGTGTATCAACATATCGATTTATCAATATATCGATATATCGATTTATCAATATATCGTTATATCGATTTATCAATATATCGATATATCGATTTATCAATATATCAATGTATCAATGTATCAACGCATCAACACATCAATGCATCAATGCATCAAAGTATGAATGTTTGAATGTAACAATGTATCACTGTATCAATGTATCACTGTATCAATGTATCAATATATCAATGTATCACTGTATCAATGTATCACTGTATCAATGTATCACTGCATCGATGTATCATTGTATCAATGTATCAATGTATCAATGTATCGTGTATCAATGTATCATTGTATCATTGTATCGTGTATTGTGTATCACTGTATCAATGTATCAATGTATCAATGTATCAACGCATCAATGCATCAAAGTATGAATGCATAAATGTTTGAATGTATGAACGTATCAATATATCAATGTATCAATGTATCACTGCATCGATGTATCATTGTATCAATGTATCAATGTATCGTGTATCAATGTATCATTGTATCGTGTATCGTGTATCGTGTATCACTGTATCAATGTATCAATGTATCAATGTATCAATGTATCAACGCATCAATGCATCAAAGTATGAATGCATAAATGTTTGCATGTATGAATGTATCAATGTATCAATGTATCACTGTATCGATGCATCAATGTATCAATGTATGAATGTACCAATGTATCAATGTATCATTGTATCGCGTATCAATGTATCAATGTATCGATGCATCAATGTATGAATGTATGAATGTACCAATGTATCAATGTATCATTGTATCGTGTATCAATGTATCATGTATCAATGTATCAATGTATCAATGTATCAATATATCAATGTACCAATGTATCAATGTATCAGTGTATCAGTGTATCAATGTATCAATGTATCAATGCATCAATGTATCAATGTATCAGTATATCAATGTATCAGTAGTATCAAGAGAGTTGGTGGTCTCACTTCATAAGTCAATCAATTGGTATAACTTTGATGCATTTCTAATATGAGCTATAAGCCAGTATCAACATATTGAATTTTTTAACCACTAAAAACTTTTTAAAAATCAAGGAATTTTTATTAAAACTAGAAACTTAAAAAATACATAAATTCACTACTGCTACAAGTGCTGGAGTGGTAATCAAAACATGCATCAGAAGCAAAACTTAACAGAAACCAAAAAATTAGCTCGAGAAATACACACTACTTTAGCTTGCCTCTAAGTCAGTTTAAATATCTGCAAAAAACATTGTCAATAGCTATATGTAGCAATTCTATGCAGCTATATGTAGCTCAGGTCTCTAAAGCTTCACTTGAATAAACTGAGCAACATAAAAAGTTTCTTTTACAAAGTGAGCAAAGCAAAAAGGCTGGTTCTCAAATGTGCCAACCAGCTCAGTAGACAATTGGGTTAGTCTTCACAATGGGAAAACAACTCCCTTAGTGGCCCTAGCCCATTCATTGTACAATTTGGCTAACCAGTGATATCTTTAAAAGTATTACAAAGAATCTAACATCACAAAACAATCAAGGAGAACTTACATCCAAGTTCAAATTGAACAGATGTACATAGACACGTTGTACAGCAACATTCTGTCAGCCAAGTCTACCCCTATACATTGCCACCCATCCGTTTCAACTAACCAACTGGCACAGGGTGAAAATATACAGAAAGGACAAAAAGCTTGCATGAGATGCTGATGATGCTTGGAGTAGCCTTCCCTCCATTGACTGGGGTGTGTTTGACTCTACAAAAACGAGTCTAGGTGAAACCATGGTGTAAACATTCGTAAGGATGAAATTGACCAATTTTCCTTTGTCATTCCTTATTCTTCTAATAATCAATATATTCTCATGAGGCTGATCAGCTTTATAATAAAAATATTGTAACAGATGCTTGCTGATTTTCTAAATATTGGTTACATAAGAATGAAAATATATTGCATATAAAATATGTATTTTTATATTATTTTATATTGCATATAAAATATTGTTTACATGAGAATGAAAATGCCTGACACATTTGAAACAATTATTAATTTTAATATTATTGAAAAGAGCTATCGACAAGAAAAAATGAACTCTCATACAAAATCATATAATAATAAAAACACTTAACTAAACAAACACAATTATATATAAAATAGCATTTAAAAAGATGTAACATTATATTTATATTTAGTGAATAGTAAGGGACGGATTGGATGTTTTACTGCCAATATATCTACTCATTACAATGTTTGACAAACTCAAATGTAAAAAGATTTGTAATAATTTAAATATGTGTATAAATGGTATTTTATAGTCTGTTCTATTTGTAAATAATGACAAAGATTTTAGTTGAACTATATAAACTGTAGCATATGCATGCAGAGTGTTATCTATATCCAATACATAATCGTATTATTAATAAAGTATTATTAATAATGATGTGATAAGATTTATCTTCCACTAGCCATCAACTCGGACTGTCAAGTTTAAAACAATGAGTTTCAAATATGTTTAACTCTCTAATGAACTTCTCAAAATTCTTTACTATCAAAAAAATATTTTTCGAAGTTTAGTCACTTAAAGCTAGCCAACTGAGTAGCACTACGTTTATGTATCTGATGGAAACTCTTCCCTAAAAACTACAATCATATAAACAACAAAATCAAGTGGTTTTATTGTTGAGAGTCTCTTAGAGAAAATTATGTAGGCAGAAGTTACGACGAGTAATGCCAAAGTCTAGAATTCTAAAATATGGTCCTAGCAGTTTCCTGTTGACAATGAACTAGTGGCATTTGAAACAAAATCTTCACATTTTACTAAAGTGAATGAATAAAATTAAAACTGATTAAAGTCTGTTTAAAAATATTAAATATAATACTATTATCAGACTGCACTTTTAGCTCAAAGGTGTAAAAACTAATTTTCAAGAAATATCTAAAAGTAATGAAACTATTTAGTTTTTATTATATTTTGTTTGATTATCTTATTATTATAACATTTTAAATTATAAAGTTTACTAGGGGGACTTTAAGAAAAACCTCGACAAGAGAGACAGTCAGATTCCAGATAGCATTTCTGCATTGGTCACTGATAATGCAATCAGTCAAGATAAAGCTAGCACAAGCAGAAATCACTGTCTGACCAAGGCCCACAGAAACAGTTAGGCAACAAGTGTGTAAATCACATAAACATATAATATGATATACATACAGTGATGTAATAATACAATTTTAGTTCAAAAGGATAAAATAAAAAATAATAACATAGCATAACACATTATGAAATGCACTATAATAAGTGTCAATATTGTGTAATGTGTAATGATTTTTGTACATGAGGAGACAACTAAAAAAAGTCTCTACAATATCTTTAAAAGTAGTGTACCAGTTTACTCTACATTAAAATACAAATACTGTATCTGAGATGATAGACACTGCATACTTACACAAATAAGCTAATGAAGGAGTCATGACATATACAAGGTGTTGTTTAAACTTTGGCCTTTGAATCCTTTAAACACTGTGAACTTGTCTTGAAGAATTTAAACTTGAACTGCATATAATTGGGGTTGATTGAGTTGAACCACCCTGCCTCATATTTATAGTTTCTTTATTTAACCTTGTTGAGCGATATTAAACTCCATAAATTATAATTTTAAATAGTAACATACTAGTCTATAAGTACCAAATTTAACTTGTTGAACAGTTATGACACTCCTTTCACAACACTTAACTATTACTGTAATATTAAATCTATTACCGTATTATTAAATAGCTAACATTATGTAAAATCAGTAAAAATAGTTGTCTGCTCTCACCTTCTATAGTGATGTTGTAGGAAGCAACTCCATAAAAGTTTTCTGCATGACACGAGTATATGGCAGTGTAATCCGATGCTACTACTCCTTTTATTAAGACTAGCTTGGAAATGACCCTTCCGAGTGCTGCACGCGTGTTACCAGTTATGTACCTACACAAGACAATACATATTCTTTGCTCCACCTAACTATAGGGAGTGAAGTAATCGTCAGAATTCTATATTCTAAGTTACTAGTGAATACACTTCACCATGATTAAACCAAATGAATATGAACGCTTTCTATGGATGAATCATCAGTATGATACTTTTTTTATTATACTTGCACTGTTCAACACGGCCACCAATTAGTGGATAAACCCCCATGTAACTAAACCCAAATAATATGAATGCTGCTCATTTTTTTAATGCTGTCAAAGAAGGAAGTTGGAATCATCGGTGTGACACTTTTTTAATTATACACACAATGTTCAACATGGCTGCCAATTAGTTCAGTCAGCATGTCATTGTCCTAAATCCATGCTGGTTACGTTAATTGGCAACCATGTTGAACACAAAGAATTAAAACTTGCAAAATCCCAACCCATTTTTAAAATTTAAGCTCGAAATTAGTTTCGTGCTTTGAAGGGAACCATAGTCATGTGTGTGCAAGTTATAAAAACTAATATTCAGTGATGTATAAAACATTCCCACTATCAAACAACTAACATACCTTCCATTGTCAGGTGTTATCATCTCTCCATTTCTCGTCCACCAAAAGTTGGTAGCCAAGGGAGATGACTCTATAGTGCATGTGAGTTTAGTCTGGTATCCAACCATTTGGTATATGTGGCTAGTAGTGGGACGAACACTTGGCTTTCCTTAAAAGAATAAATCATCAATGCTGTTATTGCAAAATATTGTTAGAAGTATATTTACAAAGGCTATTAAAAATTACATGCTACTATATTACAGATCTATTGCGAATTGATGTATTTCCCGGCTTTAATTAACGGGTCTTTATATCAATGTGAGGATTAAATTTTATAAAAAACTGCTCATACAATTGCAAGATGTATTCTTTAAAAACTGGTTTTGCTGAAAGGTAACTTTAAAAAGTGTTAGCTGCTATCAGCAGTTATCAGTTTATACTTAATATTAGCCAAATGCGCAACATTGCCCAGGTAATAAAATTATTACCTAATGAATTCAAGTAACTTACCTGGAAAGCTAAATATTTACTAAAATCTTTACTAAAACAATACCTACATGTATGTTTTGGGTCAGCTTAACAATCGTTACATGTAATGGTTAGCAGTACTAGTTAATAATCCCAAGCAAACGCTTTAGACATGAGTATCTTAATCAATGTAATGACTATTAGCATGATGGAATTGGTATATTCCATGTAATTTAATGGTTATGTTTGCCACCTCTGGATCCAGAGGTCCTGAGATCAAATCCGATGCTGTGCAAATTTTTCATTGCTAGGTTTTAATTGCTATAACTGGACACAAGGTTTAACAAAAGATATTTGTATGTAAAGCATGATTATGTTACACATGAGCTGAATCTTGAAAACGGCAGCCGAATTAGCTGCCTTATCACATCATGAAGCGTAAGAAAACACCGTCGGACACTGTTAAGAATGTCTACCAATGTTCTTATAGTTAGTGTAGGTTGTTATGGATACCCTAGCCATTTGAATATAAAGGAGGTCAACCCGGTGAAAAGTTCTCCTGGACTGGAATCCTAGAGGAATTTATAAAATGCTATTAATGTAGGCGAGAGACATAAAACCATACCTCTTAGTTTTATCCTTAATTGAATCTCAATACATAAGCTCTGATTATCTCATCTATTGATAATCTGATTAATGGGGTCAAAGCAGAGAAGAGAAGAAAGCAATAAGAATGATTCAAGCTTTCACCCATTAGATCTGCAACTTCACCTATTTTTATCTTATACAAATATGTATACAACCATTTTACAGGTTTCATGGACTTCAATAAAACAAGTTGCCTACATAAGGTAGAACGATTACATAACCAGTTTTAACTAGGTTCAACATTCATCACTTTTTATCAGTACATATCTTTGTTCTATATCTGACTATGGTTATATCTTTCTCCACCAAGTTTAAACTTTTAATATTGTAAAAACTAAAAAACTATGGATGAAATGTAAAATAGCCTACTTTTATAAACATGTCTTAAAATGTTGTTTGATTACACAAAGAAAATGCAATTATTTTTGCGACAAAAAAAGCAAAAAAGTTGTATATAAAAAAGCTGTATATATAACAAACACAAACATACATTTGAAACCAAATGTTTCGATGTTTTATGTCTGAGCAATAACCGGTTTGCAAAATCTTGGCTGGCCTACTTTGATAATACCATATCTATTCTCTTGGACAGATGCCAGGTGTCACATGTTCAACTATGCACAATTCCTTATACATTGTATTCTTATCTCTCCAGTCATCTCTCATGTGACCACCCTTGCCTGGGCATGGCTCTCGTGGGGGATTGGGAGAGAGAGCCTGGGACACATAGCAAAAAAAGGTAAGATAACTTCGGCAAAACGAGCGACATATGTTACATATGACGCTCAGACTGATACTAATGAAAGCGTGTCGATAGATTCAGATCTCACGATGTATTAGATGTGGCGCGTTTAAAAGTCTATCGTCACGGTAATGTGACTTGATCTAGTGAAAGGCCCTATGTTTTTGATAGACTAGGTAGTTATGCAATACCCCGTTTGATTACAAAACGATAAGAACCATAGGTTACTATTTTCTTGCGTTTTCACGTTTGCGGTTTCATTTCATTTACTGATAAAAAATGGAGCGATTCAAAAATCGTCTATCAAAGCTAGGCATAGTCATGCTGAGACATACCTGCCAACTCTCACGCATTGGGCGTGAGACTCATGCAATCACCCCAAATAAAAAATGAAAATGCGTGAGAAATGCGTGAGATTTTTGCACCAATTTCCACAACTTTATATATACTATCATTGATACATCAACTGCCCCAAAACCAAATCTCACGCATTGCCCCACTTTTGGGTTGGCAGGTCTGCGCTGAGACCAAAACAGTCTCAAGCTTTACAACATATTATTGTAGGTTTTGACTAATTTATAGTTCTTCCTACTGGCTTTGGAAAGAGTATTTGCTTTCAGATGGCACCGTTTTGCAGTGGTAGGCCCGAGTTGTTCACAATAACTATCGCAAGTAATAGCAATACTCGCGAGTAAAATAAAACTGAGATTACTTTTTACTAGATAAACTTTTCTTTACTAGCAGCGTGTGATTCATTTTTGTTGTTCTATTGCTATTCATTTGTATTGTTATTGTGAAAATATTTCATTCAATAGATTTATTTTTTGATTATAATTGAATCAAAACCTAATTAATTAAACATTTGAAATAATATAACTCCCGTGATTGATTTATTATGCAACCGACATTTCATACTTACCAACCAGCGTTTGTTTGCTACCAATTCAGATTAAAAATAATACATAAGACTCGCGAAGATCATAAAAAAGACCGTCACATGATACTCCTTCGGAAATAACGATTGTGATATTAGCGACTGCAGAAGTCGACTTTTAGAGTTGTCTTCCCCGCGTGTTGCTATGTGTCCCAGGCTCTCTCTCCCAATTCCCCACGAGAGCCATGCCCAGGGTATGACCACCCAATGTTCAACACCGAACAATGTATTTGTTAGGAGTCTCGAACTTGCAAGATCAAAATAAAAAATAAAATTGTGTTTGCCTTCCAACAAATGTGCAATTGCTGAGCACACCCAACATAACACCAAATATTTACAGCAGTACCTCGGTATCTACTGGCAACTGTGGACTCTTCTAAAACTGAACCATGGAGAGAGGTGACTTCATACAAACTAAACACTAAGATTTTATTAAAAGATAGGTTTACTTCCAGTGAGTGTTTCTAGTACCTGAGCAGAAAGTTTGTCACAATCGTTGAGCTAAACAAAAGATAGATGAGTTTTTTCCTTTGGTGGAATTCTAAATTATATTTCTAAAATTATCCCAGCTCTATGTATGCACCGAGTTCTTTCATGTGACCAGAATTTTTGAGATTTGGTTAACCTCCAGCAAAATCAATTTGGTGGAGAGCCAGGAACACCAATACATTCTCTTTATTACCGTCATTATTATTATTATTACTGTAAATAGAGTTTTTCTTCACAATTGTGTGGTGGGTAGGTAACTGGTTTTAGTCCAAGTTGAGTCCGGGCCTTAACAAAAGGCCACAGAATCTAATATTATTATTATTTATTACTATTATTATTATTATTATTTTTACTACTATTATTATTGTAAAAGTTTTTCTTCACAGTCGTGTGGTGGTAGGTGACTGGTTTTAGTCCGTGATGAGTCCGAGTCTTAACAAAAGGCTAAACGATCCAACATCTTCCTCAATTCCACTAAGAGAGGACCTTCCTAAATATGTGAGCTGTTACTAATTATTATGTGAGCTGTTCCATTATTATTATTATTGTTGTTGGTGTAAAGGTTTTTCTTCACAGTCGTGTGGTGGTAGGTGACTGGTTTTAGTCCGTGTTGAATCCGTGTCTTAACAAAAGGCCAACATCTTCTTTAATTCCACTAAGAGAGGACCTTCCTCAAAGTGTGAGCTGTTCCTAAGATGGCTGTTTTCTGTATAGTCTCAAAAGACATGTTCACTCCCACCTCCGCCAAGTATGCTATATGCCTCATTGATATTGTTTCGAGTGCACCAATTACTATTGGTATCACTTCGGTCTTCACCTTCCACAGTCTGTTTATCTCGAACCCAAGCTCTTTGTATTTAGCAATCTTCTCATCTTCCTTCTGTACTACCCTTGTGTCTCCAGGTATTGCTATGTCTATGACCTGACACTGTTTGATTTCTTTGTTTATTAGTATCAGATCTGGTCTTCTAGCTTCGATAACCTTGTCTGTCTGCACGTTGAAGTCCCATAGCAGCTTCACTTTCTCGTTCTCCAATACAGCTTTTGCACGGTGGTCGTACCATTTTTCTGTGTGGGGCAACTCATGTTTCTTGCATATGCTCCAGTGCACTGCACTGGCCACTTTGTCATGCCGCCCTTTATATTCTGTCTGTGCGATCTTACTGCATTCGCTGACTATGTGGGACACCGTTTCATCTTTCTGCTTGCACAATTTGCATTTTGGATCGTTTGTTGACTTTTCTATCTTGGCCTTCCTATAGTTGGTTCTTAATGCTTGATCCTGGGCAGCAATGATGAGGCTTTCAGTCTCTCGTTTGAGACATCCCCTCTTCATCCATTGCCATGTCTCCTTTGCTGCTTGATCCTCTGTCTGCCTTAGATGTTGTCCGTTCATTGGCAACTGTTCCATGCCAGTTTTGCTTTCGTTCAGTTTTCCGATGGTTTCTATACTCTTGTCTTCCATCTTCACTGTTGGTATTTATGATCTTACCCGCTGTTCTTATAAATTCGACTGGGCTGCCTTCTGTGTACTTTTTCAGACTGTGACTTTCGTAATTTACAGTTTCCTCAACCCTCATTAATCCTCTTCCTCCTTGGTCTCTTTCAACATATACTCTATCTACATCAGATCTTGGATGAAGACCTTTATGCATTGTCATCAGTTTCCGTGTTCTTTTGTCCAGTTGCTGTAACTCAGCCTTCGTCCACTGAATAATCCCTGCTTCGTATCTGTACAGGGACACAGCCTATGTATTGATAGCGGTAATGATATTTCCAGCAGTCAGCTTTGATTTCAGCACTTTCATGAGCCTGTGAATGTATTCCTTTTTATCTTTATTATTCCATTTTTCTATTTATTCCATTTATTATTAATTATTCCATTATTATTATTATTGTTATCACCACACATGAAACTACAGAAATTATTATTTTAAATCAATCTTTTCTTTCCAGCTATTGTGGATTAATGGTATCAAGTACAATGCTACGCATTTCTTAAAAATGAAGATGTATTGCTTAAAAAGAGTTATTATTGTTCAAGCTGTATCTGACAACAGTGTTATGAAACCATCTTCAAAGAAAGGCTGACCGCGGAAAATATTGAGAATTTTTAAAAAGATTAGTAATCAGACAACATCGTAACATAGTAATCAGATCAGGGTAATAAATTACTAGGGGTATTATTGTATATTTGTCAATGTCATTTTTGGTGGTCGTTCAACATCGATTCTATTTTTACACTTTGTAAGGTTAATTTCATTTTTATATCACTGTAGCTTATTGTATAATTTATCATGAAACTGTTTCTATGGTTACGCAGTCGGAGTGAAGAAAAGTCTCAGCTGACTTGAATGAGATTATCTGTTATTAAATTTGCTATCTGATTTGGTCAGATTAAATAGCGCTGTCGAGTGGGTCACACATGACTCAAACATGTACTATACGGTTTAATGAGTCCTATCCCCAACAGAAAAACAACTACTGCAAAGCAGCTTTGAAGCAGTGGCCTAAGGATCCCACTCTACCTTCACATTCCCCCCCCACTATTACAAATGAGCTACTGCACACCTCAGCTTTTACCTTTAAAAATTTACTTGATTTGTAAAAAAACTATATGCTTGTCGACTGAGTCCAATTCGCAGTAGAAAAAAACAGTCCTGCAAACCAGATTTGAACCGGTGACCTAAAGATTCCTTCATCCCACTACAGTCCTCCATTCTACCAACTGAGCTATTGCAGGCCACAATTTTGACCCTTGAAAATTTACTTGATTTGTTATAATACTTCTATACACTAAACGAAAATAAAATTTAATTAATTTGTAAAAAAGATTTTAACCAAACTAGTTCTACTCCATATAAAACTTCATAGACTTCAGCTCTTAAATAAACTAAACAACCACTTGCCACAAGTTATATTTACTCAGGAATAAATAGATTTAAATTCTTTTCAGTCAAATAAAATATTTTAGACATTAGGAAAGCTAGAGAGATGAGAATTGAGCAAATAAAAAATTTTTTAGTTTATACTTTCAAATTTGTTATGTACCATACTTGCTATGCAGCAAATTCTTTCTCACTTTGCTCAGGGAAGTGAATTATTTTCAATGTAATGCATCTCATAGCATTCAGTTGATGAAATGATTCTTTGCTTTAAATGACCAGTTGGCAAGACACCATCATAACCTCATTTCACTTGGAGGTCAGAAAATGAAAATTATATACTTAAGTTAACATGAAAACTGATTTAGATTAAAATTGATTTTAATCCTGGTCATGTAGCCTAAGTTCTTATGGTTATGTTTGTGACTAGCCCATTAGTACCAGTATATTTATTCAGTTCATTGTTTAATCATAGCCTAATTTCCTAAAGCCCTAAAGCTATGTTTGTCTAAACTGGCTTAATAGCGTGACCAGCCCCAGCTGTATCAGAAAATCGATTCACTCATGCACACTTCATTGTTGAATTATGTTTAAAACTAATTTGATGAACTGATTTTGGCTAATTGCGAGTTCAACAATTTTCCCTAAAAAATCATTAAATTTTTAAAGCTTGCATAAAAGATTAAATCTCATCACCAAGTAAGTTCAAAGTTTACTGTATTAAAATTTACAGCAAAAACTATATTATTAATAAATAGATATCAATATTAATATTATTATTATTAATAAATGAAATATTAATCTTTTTCTTTATTATCTTTACTATAATAAGAGTCGTTACTGTCTGAAGCCGCACAAACATATTAGGAAAAAGATTGCTTTCAACAGGATTTGAAATCTTGATTTTCAACTTGGTAGACCAACCCTGTATCCCCTGCACTGAGATGAAGAACAATTGCACAGACACTTATTCTCTGTGTTTTATCAACACACCTGACAATCTCTCATGGCACTCTAAACTACCAGGGAACTATTACTTATAATATAGCAAATACTACAACCAGCTGTAATAAATCTGCCCTGTTTGTTTTGCCAAAAAATAATGCTATGATTTTGGTTTTACATTCTCAAACTGAGCAGGCGTGTTTAATTAAATAATAAACTTATGCATAATACAAAACACAGATGTGTCATCAAACTAAAACTTTCGCAAAAATTTTTTCAAGTTCTTGTACCATAACAAAAGTTCAATTATAAAATGCGTTTTGTTGTTTTCTTAAATAATTTTTCCTTGAAAGAGTGATTTCATTACAGCTATCAATCATTGCAAGTACCAGCAGTAACGCTGATGAAAGAGATTTGATGAGCTGATGTAACCTCAGCTCGTGATTTTAATTTGCAAAAGGAATTGTTATATTTAACTGTTTATATTTATAATATATTGCTTTGATTCTGACCAACATAATCATAACAACTCATGCTTCAATGGTTGATCCTGCATGGCAATACTCACCACATGTAAACACATAAATTATAAAAACTTGAAAGATGTTTTTGTATGACAATTATGCTTTCACATTTGCATCCTTTAACACTTTGAAGCCTAGTCTTGTATATACAAACAAACCCTCTGACCTTAAACCGTATTACCAACTTTCCAGATACTTCTCATATACTTTGCATAGACTTCTCAGATTGTAATTGCTTCATTTTAATTTATAATTAATTTTGTCACCATAGAAAATTGACATCAATGACAAATTATACAGATAGTCTAACATATGCTACACAGATAAAATTTAAAACAAAAATAGTTATATACATTGTTATGTATATAACATTGGTAATGTTGTATACATTGACATATGCCTAGTGTTAAACATAGAGAACATTTTCGCTCTGTTCATACGGGAATGAGAAGAGAGATACAATAATAATGGGTGATTCTAGTGTTTGTATTGAGTTGAAATTGCTTTGATAGATTTGTTAAGGTAAATAAAGGTTTTCAAAGTTTCAAAATTTGTAAAAACTTACCTAAGCAGTCAACAGAGATTGTTCGGATAGTTTTTCCATACGCGTTCGATGCAGTGCAAACATACAGACCTTTTGCATCTTGATCACAACTCGCTATCGTGAGGCTTTTATTCTGTAAAATATAATATAAATCACCCTACTAATATAATATAATTTCAGCCGCTCGATTACATCTCAGATCATTTATAGCAGTCTGGGAAATCAATCAACAACAAACTCTGACTTCAATTTACAATTAGAAACTCTCTTTACAACCTGCAAAAATTTAGACAGTTGTTATAAATACGTTAGATGGCTGGTGACGCTACGTTTGTAGAAATCTGCTTTTGTCAAGCTAAATGTTAAATAGGAGGAAATTTGACATTGTGGTTACCATCATGAGAATTGAGAGAAACCAAATAAATGCTAATTTAGTCTTTTTTCCAAAAACAAGACGGCCATTTATCGCGCCAAAAAATATTTAATTATAGAGGACAACCCCATGTACGTATTACTAAATAAACATGAATCAGAGAGAGTACGCAGTCTATAATATGCAATCAGACAGAGTTTGCTAAAATTGGTAATCAAATAATTCCCATAAATTTATGACCATATAATAATGGACTTGCTGAAGAATTAATCAAAGCTCTTATTGTTAGTGTTTTATGTTAAAAAGATAATTTTATTGTGGTAATCTATCTATATCTAACCATTTGTTGGTCTGTTATTCGTATGTCCAGCTATGACAATAAAGTTATAGAAACGAAATAACTGCTTCTTACTGATATTGAACTTCAAAACACCGGTTTTTTAAACAAGCACCCGTACCACTATGCCACACGGTCACCTTCCCATACTATGGAATAATTGTTGACATACTTATTACATCTGGCAGTCTTTAATGGCGATTGGTTAAAATACTAAGGCTTCAGCTAGCGCACTTGAATTATTAGAAAAAAACATATGTGCCCAGACTTCCCCAAAATGTTATAAATATATGTATATATAGCATAAACCTAAGTAAACTTATAGCACACACAAAAATAGACAGACACCTTCATTTGAAAATTAGAATGGTAAATTTTGTATATGTATTAAAAATAAATTTTCTTTGCAAAAACTTTTTATCGCCTGAGTCACACTGAGCATTCAGAGCTAGTCAACTAATAAGGGCTCAACAGGAAGTGTATGCGGTGTCATTTTACCATGAACAGCGGCAAGTTTCACTTTTGAACACCTTAAACGGCAGTATTTTTATTCTGTAATTTTCTGTATCATACACTATATTAATAAAGCACACTTTGTCATTGCTTGTGTCTGTGTCTGTGTGGGCGTGTGTCAGTATGTCCAAATGCTATGCATTTCCACATTTTTTGGCTGATTTCATACAAACTTCATATGCATATGCAGAGTGCCTTTCACCAGTTTGTTAAAATATTTGGTTTCAAAACTCCGTCTGGATTTTTTTAAACTCTGCTTTTACTGCGGCCAATCAAAAGAAGACAATTCTTTACATTTAATAAATGTAATGCTTGTTAATAAATAAATGAACAGAAATACCACAAAAAGAGCTTTTCGGTCTCAAATGACTACTTGATAAAAATGGCTGTTCTAATTTAACCTTTTTCCAAGCTCTTAGGCTTTGCGTATTTCTCTTAGGTACACGACATGCTTTATACTAATATGGTTGACTATAGGTAAAGCTTGGTACTTGATACAAAAGCTGATGATGACATGGCAAAACTTTTCGTGTTTAGAATTTTCTTCCAACAAAAATTGTTTTTCAAGTCTTGTTGGCTCTCAAGTGTCAAAGACGGTTCTGTTCAGTGCTGCCGAGAGGATGTCTGTGCATATCGGGCTGAAGTAATAATTAGTATATGATATATTCAGTATTGTTTATTATACTATTTTAGTCAATAAAATAATAATATGTCTTTTATTAAAGAAAAAAGTATACAAAAATACTTACTAGCTTATGATATCCAACGTCTGGAATAACTCTAGCCCCGGCTCTTTGCCACATGACGAGTGGCTCTGGTGTACCCGATGCTAAACAATCCAGTGTAACAGCATCGCCCTCACGAGCCACTAGGTCTGAAGTGGTTTCCATGTTGTCTATCACTGGCTTTTCTATGAAAAAGTAGGAAATGAATTCCAATAATTCTTAGAGATGAAATTATTTAAATACTTTCCATTTTTAAGCATCTAAACAAGCCAATTACAACAACAATAAACTAATGTTGCTATTTACATGCAGCGGAACAAAGCAATTACTCAAACCACAATGGCTCTTAAATTTTTAACTTTTCATCGCTTGATCGTTTGACTTTAATTTATTTAGGAGAACAAAATTTCAGTTTGCTAAGCTTCGGTTTTCTCAGTTATAAAGAAAACAACAAATATGGAATTTTTCACCAAAGAGGTCATTTTTCGGAATAAGGCAGCATTTTTCATTTTTGGTTTCAAGCAAAAAGTATTATATTTGCGGTTGAGGCTGACTTCAAACTCATTTTTTATTATAGTATACCAGTTTAGGTGTTTTTTTAGAAAGCGATTACAGATTCCTTTGTATTTAGTTACTTTATATAAGAAATATTGCTTTGAGATACAAGAGAATTGACATACGAGCTCAGTTCTGGGACGCATCAAGCTTGTACGCCGAAGCACGATTGTAACATAAAAATTAATAAAGTCCTAGGAAAGTATAAAAGAACTCTTGGCATGCCATGTTAAATAGGTATTCTAAGAAAGAGAAGACAGCTTACATAATACAAATTATAGACTGAGTATTCCAAAAGAAAAGGGGATAACTCACGATATACCAACACATGAATGTAGTCTTCCGTCCGGGCATATATCCGTGTTCTAATTGAACAGAAATAGGTGCCGGCTTGGTTGGGCTGGATGTCATATATATACAATATATACATCTCAGCACCCTCCTGACGCATCCCATAATCTCTTGCATACTTAACCTTGTCACGGGAAGAAATACCTGAATAGGCTGTGCACCTACCAACTGAGTTGAAGCGTTTGCACCGTTCCCACTTGACCTAGAAAACCGAAGTCTGAAAAACTATAAAACAATTTAGCTATAATCAGTCTAACGTTTTGAAACTGTTTAAGTAATTTATACAAATTACTGCAGGTTTGTAAATTCTAAATTTAAAAAATCTTAAACAGTAGTAGGAGACAACTTACATAATACGTATTTAGTCTGAGTATTCTAAAAGAAAAGGAGATAACTCACAATATACCACTACATAAATGTAGTCTTGTTTCCGGGCATATAACTGTGCCAAAATCAAAATATGAGCCATATTTTGATTAAAATAACACAATTTGCTAAGTTTCTTTCTTTTTAACAGAATAATTTAAAATTTTGTTTTTTTTTGAATAAAATGACATTTACGTGTTTGGTAGACTGCATCATCTGCTGGTACTTAAACCTAAAAGAACAGATGTCTGCTGTAACCCTTTAGTTGGCCTTAATTTAGCCGTCTCGTTCTTTCAATAAATGATCTAGTTCAACTAACTTTTAAATCAAATTTTAGATTAAAGATTACTACATGTGTCTACATGTCTTTGCCTATGTCAACTATTTTCTACG